>NC_057799.1:635578726-635600989 GCF_018294505.1 Triticum aestivum | reverse complement strand
CGGGCGGCGAGGGCGGCGGGGCCGGCGAGGGTGGCGCCGATGGGCGACGGCGCGGCGGCGACGGCGATGTCGCGTGAAGAAGTTGGAGAAGAAGTGGGTCGATGAAACTGATTTTTTCGTAAGTGTCATACATATAGGAGGGGCCTTTAGTACCGGTTGGAGCCACCAACCGGTACTAAAGACCAATTTTCGTCAGGTCAAGCGGCGGGAAATGGTCCCCTTTAGTACCGGTTCGTGGCTCGAACCGGTACTAAAGGCCCACGCATTAGTACCGGTTGAAGCCACCAACCGGTACTAATGGTTGTGCGCTGCCATCAGCGGTGCACAATGTTTAGTCCCACCTCGCCGAGCGAAGGGCAGCCGCACTGGTTTATAAACCCAGTCGCGGCTGCTCCTTCGAACTTCTCTATATAGCAGGCTTCTGGGCCTAACTTCGGCGCGCTGCCCTGTGAGCCTGCTGGCCCTTCTGGGCCTGCATTTACAAACCCTAGGTCTGGCAGGCACACTGGGCAGCGCCCTAACAATTTTTTTATATAATTTTCTTCTATTTATTTCGCAGTAGTTTTTTTGCTGTATTTAGTTTCTTTGTGAATATAACAATTTTTTATTTTTTTTTCTTTTCTGCATTATTTATTTTCTGCTATTTATTTTTGAGTAATTTTTTTATATAGTTTTTGTCTTTTCTGTTTTATTTATTTTCTGTTTTATTATGATGCATACTGAACGCAAAAATAGGCTGGAGTTCAAATAAGTTAAAAAAACATAAGTGCCCGTGTAACAGATGAGTTCTCGTCCAAAACCCTGATATTCTGAAAAAGATTGTCCAGTTTGTACACGAGGTGCGTCCAGTTTTCACCGTGACCCTCTCTACTCTTTTGCACATGCTATGTGGGTGAAATGATGATACCATGCCAAGTTCCAACATTTTCAGAGTTCATTTTGTAGTGATTTTCAATTTCACCGTCATTTAGCTCTCTAAACAAATCGGTAAATGACTGAAAACAGCAAATGATGTCAGAACATGTTGAAATTGATGACGTCGCTTTGAATGATGCATACTGAACGCAAAAATAGGCTGGAGTTCAAATAAGTTTAAAAAACATTGAAGTGCCCGTGTAATAGATAAGTTCTCGTCCGAAACCCTGATACTCCGAAAGAGATTGTCCAGTTTGTACACGAGGTGCTTCCAGTTTTCGCCGTGACCCTCTCTACTCTTTTGCACATGCTATGCGGGTGAAATGATGATACCATGCCAAGTTCCAACATTTTCAGAGTTCATTTTGTAGTGATTTTCAATTTCACCGTCATTTAGCTCTCTAAACAAATCGGTAAATGACTGAAAATAGCAAATGATGTCAGAACGTGTTGGAAATTGATGACGTCGCTTTGAATGATGCATACTGAACGCAAAAATAGGTTGGAGTCCAAATAAGTTTAAAAACATTGATTATCATAAAAAATACATTGATTATCAATGATCTTTTTGTGTACAATCTGAATTGTCAATATGAGTCCTCAACGGTTTAGAAACCGGTGATGACTCATATTGCGACCACAAATTCTACACATAGAGTTCAAACAAGACCAAGTGCTTGTGATAGTTTGAAAAGTAACATATTTAAGGTGGTAAAAATCTTGCTAGGGGAGCGAGGTGGGACTAAAAACAGCCTGCCACAACCTCTTTACTACCGGTTCGTGCCACGAACCGGTACTAAAGATGCTGGCCGGGCCCCATTCTCTTTAGTACCGGTTCGTGGCATGAACCGGTACTAAAGATCTCCTCCCGCCTAGCCGTTTGAGCCCGCACTAATGTGTCTCATATTTGACCCTTTTTCTACTAGTGAGTCAGGAATTCAAGGGTGTAGTAAGGCGGGCTTTACAAATTTACGTGCATGTGGCCAGAGCAGAGTAGGGAGAAAACGATGAGGGGAATTCAAACATGATCTGAGCTCAATTGGTCTTTGGAATGCCAGTGGCAATGATATGTAATTTTGCTCATCCCAAAGAAAAAGGCAACAACCGGTTCGGACTTGGGACAATGACAGAAAGTGGTTAAACGACAGCACTAACACAAAAGCATACTGCCACTGCCATTCCAAACCACAACACTCATGTGAACTCCTAATGAAATTGATAGAATGGAGCAAGTAGCATACTGCCATATAAAGTTTACATACAACTAACCATTTGTATACTACTTGAAGATGACCTCAAGTACTAATTATAATCAGTACAAGTTTCACTGCATGGCAGGCATATGTTTGTGATTCTGCTGATGTCAAACTGAAAGCAATACTACAGGGTCCGGCCAGAGCAAAGTACAGCATATACTTGTAGAAGTAATAGGGTAGATAGCTACAGAGTATCTGTTCCGGAATCTGGAAATGTTCTTTTGGCCTCATGTTGGAGCCAACACAAATGCTACAGGTGTCACATGAGGTTTTGGGCCTTTGCATTTCAGATAAACAGTCTCTGTCGAATCATTTTTCGGAGCTTGAAATTTTATTATCGGTCTTATATGCATGGAAAGAAAATAAACAGCAGACCTGTGTGTGTGTGTGCAGAAAAACAGGGCAAAAGCAATCCTTTCCTGATCATTGTCTGGCCAATTATTTTCTACTTGTGTCACCTCATTGCCACTCCATGATATGAATATGAGGTTCCGCCGCCCCCTGCCTGCGGCGCCGTCCCGCCCCGACCCAGCCATGGCCTGGTCCGGCGACCACTCGCAGAGGCCTGCGGAGGTGTTCACGGTGATCCACGGGTCGCCTGCCATGCATCAGGAGGCCGCACTGCTGGGCTCGTACGCGATGGTTGCGTGGTTAGACCGAGACCTGCGGGCAAGCACGCAGGACATCGCCGTTGCCATCGCCTTCGAGCTGGGCGCTCTGACGGACGATGTCTCTGTCGTCAAGCACTTTCCGGAGGCTTACCTCGTCAGGTTCTTCCACCAGCATCACTGCATCGACGCGACAGGGCGCCGAGACCTGCCGTTCCGCGAGACGAGACTGCAGCTGCGCCCTTGGAGCATGGAGGCTCACTCCAGGAGCGTCGATCTCGTCCACCATGTTCGGCTGTGCCTGGATGGTCTCCCGCTGCAGGCGTGGGACGACCACGCCGTCGCGCAGGCCATCGGGCCGGGCTGCTCCATCGACTACATCGAGGCAGCCTCGAGGCTCAAGATGGACTGCGAGGTGCTGGCGGTCTGGGCGTGGACTGCTTCACCGGCCAACGTCCCGCGCGTCAACTGGGTGACCCTGCCGACGCGTGCGGGCGACGAACCGGCGTTCGGACGGCGCGGCCGGGAGCGGCGGGTCATCATCCATCTCTCGATCCACGAGGACCCGACACAAGGCCCCAGGGTTGTGACCAAGGGATACAACTTCCAGAAGGGTGTCGTCAACGGCGAGCGACAGGCCCGAGACCCGCGGGGGCGCATCTCCCGCCCTGACAACAACCACCGGCGTGACCGCGACGATGACCAAGACAGGTGCCGTGAAGACAGGGACCGTAGGGGGCGCGACGACTCGCGCAACAGGGAAGGATGGGCCGCGCGCATCAGGCGCAGCCTGTCCAGGCAGCCGCGGGACTCCTCACGGGACCATGGTCGCGGTGCTGGGCGCGAGGAACGCCGGGGTGCTGCTGGCCGCGACCGCGATGGCCGTCGCCGCGCCGTCGTCGCTGCACCGCATGCATCTGCTGTCTTGCTGGGCTCCGGCTCCTCCGGCGCGGACGCGGCCCGTGTCATGGAGATGCAGCCTCTGCTGACCCTGCCGCTGGAGGCTGAACGTGGGCGCAGCGTCGCGCGACACCCCTCACCACGCGCTGCCCGGCGTCGGTCTCAGGAGAGCCTCACGCCACCAGTCTCGCCTCCGCTGTCGCCAACTACCGTCCTTCCGCCGTCTCCGAGGTCCATGAGGAATGAAGGCCGGTCGGTTGCGCTTGTGCCGAACATGCCAAGCCTGGCGCTGCTCGAGCTTTGCTCTCCCCAGATGCTGCTCCTGCCTGTTCCGTCGCCTTCCAGGCCGCCGGGGTTTGAGGCCTCCCCAACGCCACCCCTGTTGTCCAGTGGGCTGCTGCGCCGCACTCCTTCGCCTGTGCGGCATCGTAGGGTTGCTGTCGGTGCGGTCGGCCTCCAGTGCCTTGCACCCCTGTTTGAAGATCGCCAGGAAGCCATCCTGCCCACACCCACCCCTGCTCTAACGCCACCCCGAGCTCCTGCTGCACGCAGGAAAACCATGGCTAGTGTGACCATCTCCAGGGTTGGCGGTGCTCTTTCGCTGCACAAGACGCGGGCGGCAAGCCACCCCAGGGCCACGCCGGTGGCTACAGCGGCAGAAATTCTGGTCTGTCGCTCCCTCGGCATCGTCAAGGATGGTGAGGACGTGACTGCTGCAACCCTTGATGCCTTCGCGGAGCGCTTCAAAGCGCATCTATCGTCGGAGGTGATCATGGCCATGAGGGGGCTTTTTAAGCTGGACGACGCGAATGCGCATGCTGTGGAGGAGGCCCTCCTGTCGCGTGGTGGGGGTGGCGCGCTGGACCTGGAGAGGGCCGATGAGGAGGCCGAGCTCCAGCAGGCTGCAACCTAAGCAGTTTTGCTCAAAACTGGGGTTGATCTTGTTAAATGTTAGTACAACCAAATGCATGTCCTCGGGTGTCTATGTACTGGGTCCAAGGTATCTCTAGAGTAGAAGTTTGTGTGCGTGCTGGCTACATGCCTAGTTTCAAGTCTGTGGAGTTGCTGTTGCATCTCAGGGAGTCTGCTATTGTAACCGGGTGCAAGCAGTCTGTTGCTGCTCCTGCCATTATGCCAAGCGCTATTGTGGTCGTCCCAGCTCATGATACATGCATATGCTCCAGGGATCTCATGTTTAATCATGTTAGCTCAACCGATCAACTTCTTGAGCTGGAATGTTAGGGGCCTTAACTGCCCGGATAGGCGGTCCACAGTTAACGCAACCATTGCTTCCTCGTCCTGCCATGTGGTATGTCTCCAGGAGACGAAGCTTGACAATATTGACCAGTTCACGGCCGCGTTTTTGGGGGGCCATAGGTTATGCAGCTTTGCGCAACGCCCGGCAAATGGCACGAGGGGGGGCATCCTCCTGCTTTGGGATGATCTCTTGCTGGAGATGTCCAACATCACCTTTACAACCTATTGCCTCTCAGCCATGGTTCGTGTCAGGGATTCGGGCGTGCGATTTAAGATCACAACCGTCTACGGCCCGACCGACCCTTCGCTCAAAGATGCGTTCTTTGCCGAGCTCATTAGCCAGAAGCCGCCTGTTGGGGTCGCTTGGATCGCCTCCGGGGATTTCAACCAGATTTATCGGGCAAGGGATAAAAACAAGCGGAACGTTAACACCAGTCGAATCAACCGGTTCCGTGCAACTCTCAATAGTTGTGAGCTTAAAGAAATCCACCTCCAGAATAGGAGGTTCACCTGGAGCAACGAGAGGGCAAACCCAACCCTGAGCAAGCTTGACTCCTTCTTTCGCAATGCGGACTGGGACACCACCTTCAACGACCACGTGCTCCATGCACTTTCTTCATCCCTATCCGACCATTGCCCGCTCCTGCTCGCCGATGATAAGGGTCCTAGGAGGCCTAAGACTTTCAAATTTGAGAACTTTTGGACTTCTATGCCCGGCTTCAGTGAGGTGGTCCAAAAGGCCTGGGTCGAGCCCGTTGAGCACACCGAGCCACACATTATCCTTTTCCACAAGCCAAAGAAAACGGCGATGCGCCTCTCACAGTGGAGTAGGGGTCTCTTCTCTAAAGCTAAGGTCCATCTCCATGCCGCCCTCTTGGTGATCCTACGCCTCGACATTGCTCAGGAGAGAAGGCTGCTCTCCCCCGAGGAGCTCGACCTTCGGGCTAGGCTCAAGAGAAGGGTCATAAGCCTGGCTGTGCTCGAGAAAGCACGCAAGAAGCAATGTGCTAGAATTGCAAACATCAAAGAAGGTGATGCCAACACAAAGTTCTTTCATCGCCGGGTTAATGCGCGAAGGAGGAAAAACCACATTCACCGTATCATGAATGATCAAGGGTGGGTGACCGAGCACAACGCCAAGGAAAAAATAATTCACGACCATTTCTCGCATATAATGAAAAGGGGAAGTGCAAGCACAAAGGACTTCAATTGGGAGGAACTTAACCTGGAGTCGCATGACCTACAGGAGGTTGACTCTCCCTTCTCCGAGGAGGAGGTCATCGAGGCAATAAATAGCATGCCTGGCGACAAGGTGCCTGGGCCGGATGGCTTCACCGGCCTCTTCTTCAAGAAGTGTTGGGGCATCATCAAGCACGACCTCATGAGGGTGATTCAATGCTTTGACTCCCTCCACACAACAAATCTTCACCGGCTCAATTCTGCGAATGTTGTGCTGCTTCCCAAGAAGGATGGGGCGGAGAGCATCGTCGATTATAGACCCATCAGTCTCATTCATGGAATCGCCAAGATCATTGCAAAAGTGCTCTCCATAAGGCTTGGACCGCATATGTCCACCCTCGTCTCCAACGCTCAAAGTGCTTTCATCAAAACACGGAGCATCCACGACAACTTCATGTATGTTCGAAACCTCGCGCGGCGCCTTCACAAGAGCAAGACCCCCTCCCTGCTATTCAAGTTGGACATTCGCAAGGCCTTTGACTCTGTCAAATGGGAGTATTTGCTTGACCTCCTTCGGAGACGAGGTTTCCCAAGCAAATTTCGAGAGTGGATTGCGGCACTCCTATGTTCCTCATCTCCGAGGATCCTCTTGAATGGAGTACCTGGTGCTCCCATCAAGCACGGCCAGGGGCTACGCCAAGGGGACCCCGTCTCTCCACTCTTGTTTGTCATAGCTATTGACCCCCTACAGTGTATCCTCGACATAGCGACAAAAAAGGGGCTGCTTCATAAGCTCCGAGGGAGAGGTGTCATGGTGCGTACCTCCCTCTATGCGGACGACGCAGCCATGTTTGTAGCTCCGATTAAAAGTGATGTGGACAACCTTGCGACTATTCTGAGAGGCTTTGGGGATGTCACCGGTCTGTGCACCAATTTCCATAAGAGCTCGATGGTTCCGATTCGGTGCGGTAACCTTGACTTGGGGCAAATCACCCAAGGGCTGCCGGCTGTTAGGGCCTCCTTCCCACTATGATATTTGGGCCTACCACTCTCTGTGTGGAAGCTAAAGATCGTTGACTTGCAATTCCTTGTGGACAAGGTGGCAAGCAGATTGACAACATATGAGGGCCAGAACATCACCACCATTGGGCGCGCGGCTCTTGTCAAGTCGGTGCTCGCTTCCCAAATGATCTACTTCATCACGCCGCTTGTCATACAGCCCACCATCCTCCAAAACATCGACAAGCTTGAGAGGGCCTTCCTGTGGTCTGGGTCAGATAAGACAACCGGGGCAAAATGCAAGATCAATTGGGACATTGTTTGTCGGCCGCTTGCTTATGGTGGGCTTGGGGTCCTAAACACCAATAAGTTCGCGCGGGCCTTGAGACTGCGGTGGCCTTGGTATGAATGGAAGGAGCCAACAAAATTGTGGGTTGGGAGAGGTAACCCGTGTGATGAGGAAGATCTCAACTTCTTCTATGCTAGCACCACAATCAAGGTCGGGAATGGGGCGAAGACACCCTTCTGGGAATCCCCTTGGCTTCTTGGGCGCAAGCCCAAGGACATTGCTCCTCTCATCTACGAGTCTTCATCGCGGAAACATTGGAAGGTACGGGAGGCCCTCAAGGAAAACGCGTGGATCCTCAAAATCAGGCCACCTGCGGTTGTTTCCACCGAACACGTAGCACAATTCTTCACCCTTTGGATGCTTCTGCATGAGGTGCATCTTGAGGAGCTTGCTGAGGACGACATAGTATGGAAACACGCGGACTCTGGGCATTACTCTGCGGCCTCTGCTTACAGGGCACAATTTTTGGGTTTGGTCCTCTCCCCCATGGACCAAATGGTTGGAAGCCTTGGGCCCCACCGAAGGTCAAGTTCTTTGCTTGGTTCGCACTGCAAGATAGAATTTGGACCGCCGATAGACTGGCTAAGCGGGGTTAGCCAAATTGCGGCCCTTGCCCCTTGTGCAGGGGAGTGCAAGAATGTGGAACACATCTATTCTTCAGATGCCGCTTCACGTTGAGGCTTTGGCATTTGGTTATTCAGAAATTTCTCATACATGACATGGACACGTCGGCATGGAGCTCCTTCGACTCAGTCAAGACATGGTGGGCGAGCATGAGCGCCATGGGCACCACCAACCGAAAAGCGAAGGCCTCGATCACCATGCTTGTGTCGTGGGTCATTTGGAATGAGAGAAACGCAAGAGCGTTCCGGCATAAGAGCAAGCCTCCGCCAACTCTACTCAACACCATCATCGACGAGGCAAACCTTTGGATCACCGCTGGGGCAAAGAAGTTAGGGTCTTTTCTATTGCGAGAATAATTGTCATGCTGTATTCTGGGGTGTGTGTTGTAACAAACTCTCCTCTCCTTATTTAATATATGAGGCAAATCTTTTGCCTCCGTTTTAAAAAAAAATATGAGGTTCATTTGTCCACATGAGCTGTTGATTATTCACTTCAAACAGGGACCTAGTGCAAAGGAACATAGAGCAGTTTCCATCTGGATAGGATAACCATGCCATGGCAATGACGTGAAGCAAGATTCACCAAATCAGCTAGTGCCTGTAGGTCAAGTTTTCTTCCAAGCCACACCAAACCAGCTATCATGCAACATTGCTTGTAGCAGAGATGGTTCAGTTCATCACTCCATGACACTAACAGTGTGATTTAAGAAGTAGCCACGGACAGGACTCCCTAGCTAGCTATATATGTAGCTCCATCACTCCATGATACTAACAGTGTGATTAACCATTAGCATTTGTCACATCCTGCCTTGCAAGAGGCTATCTAGGTATTCAAGAGCGTAGTGGTAGCCTTTACAAATTTAGGTGCGTGTGGCCAGGGGTAATATGCATGCAGGTACTGAAACTGTGCAGCAGAGTAGGGAGAAAACGATGAGAGGAATTCATAGGTGAGTTGATCTGTGGAATGTTAGTGGTAATCTCAAAGAAAAGTCGTTATCTCGAAGGTAGTAAAGTAGTGATTTAAATGCTTTTATATTTCTTTACAGAGGGAGTACTAGTTTTGCTCATCTCAAAGAAAAAGCCAGCTACTAGTTGGGACAAGGACAGAAAAGTGGTTAAACACCAATACTAAAACAAAGCATCCATGCCTATGTGAACTTCAAATGAAATTTATAAGATGCAAGCAGCTTACTGCATGCCTTGTAAAGTTCTCATATAATTAACCACTTATATGCTCCTTGAAGACGACCTCAAGTACTAAATAGAGATCTCTACTAAATATAAGCACTACAAGTTCTACTCCATGACAGGTATGCGTTTGTGATTCTGCTTATGTCAAACTGAAAGCAATACTACAGAGTCTGGCCAGAGCAAACTACAACATACACTTGTAGAAGAACTAGGTTAGATAGCTACACAGTATTTGTGCCGGAAGCTGAAAATGTTGTAAGGTGCCACGTCAGACTTCAGGCCTTTGCATATCTGATAAACGGTCTCTGTCGAATAATTTTCATTTTTTGGGTTTTATTTATTCGTCGCCATGGGCAGATAATATGGACAGCGCGATTACATGTGTATCGCGAGACAAGCAGGAAAAGCAGGGCAAAATCAATCCTTTCCTGACCATCCTGTCTCGCATCTTTTTTCGAACTTTTACAACTCATTAGCACTGTATGATAAGAATATAAGGTATGTTGTTCACATATTATTATTTTCGGAAAGGAGGTTCAACCCCCGACCTCTGCATCAATCGATGCATGCAGCCATCTTTATTAATTATTCCACAAAGGTCTGACAAGAACATACGTCAAATCACCCGAAGTCACCACTCACACCTACAAATTCGATAATAAGGAGTGCTCTCACTCCCCATATCTAAAACCGGTGTCATCGCCGATCCATCCACATAACGTATCAGGACTAACAGCCGGTGTAGCAGACCTAAAGCGCATATCACATGCATACGTTTTAGAAGCCGCCATCTTCATCGGACCACTGACCCATCTTCAGGAGAGAGATCCGCATCATTTTTGCCAGTCCAGACATCTGTCGACGCCACCACGGCGCCCGACGGCGCCACCGCCCTGCGCTTGTCCGTCCAGACGGGAAGACTCTGGAAGATCTGTCGTGCGTAGCACCTGTCAATTAGGCATGACTCAGCGTCATGACTTGACAGCTTCACTGAAGCTCCGTGCAAGACGGGGCCGCTCCTCCTCCTGCCTCTGTCTTCGCATGAAGTGCTGATTTATTCACTTCAAACAGGGGCCTAGTACAAAGAAACATACACCAGTTTCCATCTGATGATCATTGCTCTGGCAAAGCAGTATAAAATCACGGTTGTTCTTCTATGTAAATAAAAATTCTGTAGGTGGTACTAGTGCCAGCTGGTCAAGTTAGCGGCGACGGTTCAGTTCATGGCCACTTTCAGGAACTGTATAGCTAATCATATACTCCTAGATGGAATCAGATTGGGAAATGAAAGTACAGAGCTGAAAACTGTCTGCGAACCGAGACACCTACTCGGCAAAATTGATACGTCTTGTCTTCAGAAAAACACTACGAATGCTAGTGTTGTTAATCAGCTAGTGTTTACTTTTTAGTTACTGTATTATGAGTATATTTTTTACATGCGTGATGGGTGTCATCTGTTTCTGTGGTAACAACGTTTCTACCTGCTAAACGTTTTTATTATTTAGATTTGAATCTTTTCCATGGCCTAGTTAAATTAATAAGAGGATAATGTACTACTCTGCTTTCCTCTAACGATCATTTCTGTGCTGTCTCCTCCTTTTGCTAATTGCCACTTGTTGTGATGGCTGCTTGACTCTTCTAAAAGGCATCTCTTGTACTAGTCGTGCCACTACTTGATGACTTGAACCGTAGTAGTCCTCATTTAGATTTGCTTCACGCCAAAACTCCAGCAAGCTGCCGCCACATACGCTGTTCCATTACAGAATCCAGATACGGTGATGCCAGGAGTAAAGCAGGGAACCCTTATCATTAGCGCCCAAAGCCACCCAGCGCGCACCAACACAATGTGGATGTGCGACTTGTGGGTGGGCAGTGCAGTGCTAACAAGGAAGGAATCCCTGGCGCACACAAACACATGATACATCCATGGCAAAAGCAGAGGGAAACATCCATCTGCCCAAAGAGACGAAATGTGCGCGCATGCCACGGGCCAACAAACTCTGTAATATCTTAACCTCTAAGCCTCCATCCATGGCATTATTCTGCATGCAAAATTGGATTCGATAGAGCAATCTTATATCTGAGATGCCAACTTGGCATGTATAGTAGTATAATAACAACATGGAAATCGCGAGATCTCTCGAGTCTTTGGGACTTTGACTGCCATAAAGGCCAGTGTCACACGGAAGCTTCCATGCGTGGGTCTGCAGGTGACGAGCCACCGGTCGTTTGGCAGCACTCGGATAACGGGCCGTGTTTATCTATCATCAGGAGGACTTTGCGAGCAAGTCTCGTAACACCGCGAGTCGCCGATCGCTGTCGCCCGAGATCGGGTGCCTTCATCGGAAATGGTTCAACTTTAGATCCTTTCTTTTCTATTCTCTCTCTCTCTCTCTCTCTCTCTCTCTCTCTCTCTCTCTCTCTCTCTCTCTTTTCAGAAGGCAGGAAGGGGAGATGTGGTGCATCCATCCATCATCATAATATATATAGAAAATGTGGGTGTGGATTCGAGTGAGTGACGGGCGATGGCGATGGCGACTACATTCGCGTAAAGAAGAGGAGGAGAGGAGGGCCAGGACTGCACGATGGCACCGTCCATGGGGAAAGATAAGAGCTTGATAGCCCCCGCCACTGGTTTGGTATGTTTTTGCTGCTCTCAGCCTTGAGTGATGGGGATGGCCTCATGCTTGATGCCAGGACTATTGATATGCTCTCAGTAACCCATCGTTCATTCATGCAAGGGCCATATAAAATCATTCCAAATTTGAGCTACATGTAAAATCAGTCCAAAGTTGATCCACAAAGATGGCCTGTGTTCGAAACTGAAGCCACTCCTTAGCTTACTTGTCTCACTTAGACTGTCTAACTCAAAGTGTGCTTTAAGCTACTAGGGAAACCATTGCAGCATTAACCTTGTCTGACATGCATGCGTGGCTCACTTAATTAATATTGAACAATTCTCTGAGGTAGCCTTGCAGGGGCGATGCTCACCTGGAGCTGCATGTGGATATGAAATGGCTCCTAAATGCACTGCACTTGCTTAACAGCCTGATTAAATTAGGTTCTTTCTAGCACAAAAAAATACTAGCTTTTCAGTAATGCCAATTCAGTTGACCGCTCATCAGATTTTTCTGAGCCAATTATTAATCAGCAGAATTATTGTTAGGTAGTTCCAACTAAACAATCATCGGATGGAGAGCAACTAAGTATGCATGCATGATCAGCTTATCTTAGTCTATGCACTTGTTGATGCATCACGTAGTATTTGTTTTAGGAGAAGCAACGAATAAGGATGTGCTCAAACTAAAGGAAGCATCGACGAAAGCCACCCTGGCCTGTTGAACTGGAATGTACGGAGGGGAACCAGATTAAGCTTTAATTTGATGGTTAGCGGTTCGCCCCTCAGCTTTGTAGATAACTAGTCCTTGTTTAATCTTGAAAGTGTGCTCGCAAACCTTTTCCAATAATAGTGCTTCAGCCATTTAAACGCATGAACGTATCACTTTTCCCCACTATTGAAATGGAGCAAGTGCGTGCATAAGCAATTACTTGCTTCTTTTCAGTCAGAGGCGTGTTTTCAGTACCACGCTAGCTGTCATCGGTTTGTATTTTATCTCAGTCTAGCAGACGATTTTGGTTTAATCATGTGAACGTGTGTTAGTTTTATATCTTTGTTTGTTTAGACGAAAGTAAGGGGCAAGCAGGCCACAACATCATTAAATCTAGGATAATCCTATAAAATGAGGTCTTATACTCATATGATTACGAACAAAAAAATAAAAACTTGTAGTTTGACTCTGATGCAAATAACTCGTACAAAGGAATTTATGGGTAGAACGACCTTCCCATTTGCTGTCGATAGGCCTTTCCAATCGGTTGGCCAGATCATCTCCCATGCTAAAGGGATTATATGCCATGATTTTTTTTTTCAAAATGGTTTATTAAAGGCCCCATTTTCCTTAGAAGGCGGATAAGTTATCTTGTTTTTAATAAAGTGTTTCTCAAAATGAAAATTAGGTTATGCATTTACTTCCTATAACGACGACCATAAAAACCGCCCACGCTGTGACGCTTTCGATTTACCTTCCTTCCAAGTGTGATGTGATTGCCAATTTCGTTTCGTTCATCAATTTGATTAGGCCGATGGATATCCATCCCGAGTTTGTGTGCTGCATTTCCCGTGAAGTGGCACGTACGATTTGGACCGTGCACATGGATGGCACAGTGAAATGGATTACTACTGGTGTGCCTGTCCTTTGGACGCGTCAAGGAACCATAAAAACGGCCTCATGTGCCGCTTTCGATTTATTTCCCGTCTGAGCTTGATTGGCAGTTAATTTCTTGTCGTCCATCTACATCTGTTGATCTTTATCGAAAAATCAACATCCATTGATGGAGGAGGTCACGCCCCGGATATGCAGCTGATCGTTCTCGTGCACGCGATTTGGACCGTGCGCGCGCGACGTAATGAAATGGATTACTCCTGCCGCCCGCTGCTAGCTCCTTCACGTTGCTGCCGTCGTCCGTACGCGACTGGCGCTGTCCCGGGACGGCGACCTCCCTCCGGCCGGAGCTGCTGGCATTTCTGCCGACGGTCGACAGAACAGGGATGGAAAGAGACCTATGTATACGGGTCAGCGACGGCGGCCTCCATCTCCATGTGCCGGCGTCGCCGTCGGAGCGTCGTGGGCGCAGTACATCGCGTTTCACTCTACAGTTGCACGCAGGGAAGAACTGCGCCAGGTTTATGACGAACAGGACGGTCTGAAGCGCAGAAACATACAGCTAGCCTGAATGGCGTTGTCATCGGCGGCGAGGCGAGCGTGGGCGTCTCTTTCTGTGGCTTCATGATCTGTATGGACAGATTAAAACAAGAATCTAAAACAAAAATTTTGGGACGGAGGGAGTACTACTTATACCGTAGCGAGCCAAGTCTACTGTGTACAGTGCACTGGTTCAGTCATTTGAACTTTGTCGAACTTTTTTTTTGAACCGGAGACAATATATGGCCGAGTGCGGGAGGGAGGGGATCGAGTGGCAGCCTCCTTTGTCTGTTTTTTTTTTCATCCAGCAAATTTCTGGTGCGGGACTAGGCAGTGGCAATTTTGACGTAATAAGATCAAAAGACAGGGCCACATCAATATACCCTTTCGGTTTTAATTGGGAAACTGCCGGAAGCTACCCTTCCTCCAACTTTTTTCCGTTGTGAAAAAGAGGGAGGTGGAAATAAGCTAAGCCAGCTTTTACAAAACGAGTTCTTTTGAGCTTCTAGCTTATTTTGACAATAAGCTGCTAGAAGCTTCAAAAGACCTTAGTTTTGCTCATACGGAAGAAAAGGCAACAACTAGTTCCACTTGGGACAATGATAGAAAGTGGTTAAACGACAACACCACCACAAAAGCATGCTGCCACTGCCATTCCAAACGACAACACTCTGTGAATTCCAAGTGAAATTGATAGAATGGAGCAAGTAGCATACTGCCATATAAAGTTTCCATACAACTAACCATTTATATAGTATACTTGAAGATGACCTCAAGTACTAATTATAAACAGTACACGTTTCACTGCGTGGCAGGTATATATCGAGATTCTGCTGATGTCAAACTGAAAGCAATACTACAGGGTCCGGCCAGAGCAAAGTACAGCATATACTTGTAGAAGTAATAGGCTAGATAGGTACAGAGTATCTGTTACGGAATCTGAAAATGTTCTCTTGGCTTCATGTCTGAGCCAATAAGAGATGCTACAAGTGTCACATGAGGTTTTGGGCTTTGCATTTCAGATAAACAGTCGAATCATTTTTCGCAGCTTTGCATTCACGCCTTTTAGAAAGAGCCGCTAAATTAACTTCTCTTTTAGGCGAAGGAAGTATGACCGCTTTACCAATAGTTGAGACGCAATCTGGAGACGTTTTCGCCTCTATTCCTACTAATGTAATCTTCATTACAGATGGCTTGAAATTTTATTATTGGTCGTATATGCATGGAAAGAAAATGAACAGAAGGCATGTGTGTGTGCGTGCAGAAAAACAGGGCAAAAGCAATCCTTTCCTGATCATTGTCTGGCAAATTATTTTCTACTTTTGTCACCTCATTACCACTACATGATATGAATATAAGTTTCATTTGTCCACATGAGCTGTTGATTATTCACTTCAAACAGTGGCCTAGTGCAAAGCAACATAGAGCAGTTTCCATCTGGATAACCATGCATGCCATCCCAACAACATGAAGCAAGATTCACCAAATCAGCTAGTGCCTGCAGGTCAAGTTTTCTTCCAAGCCTCACCAAACCAGCTATCATGCAACATTGCTTGTGGCGGCGATAGCTCAGTTCATCACTCCATGACAGTAACAGTGTGATTTAAGAAGTAACCAGGGACAGGGACTCCCTAGTTAGCTATGTAGCTCCATCACTCCATGACACTAACAGTGTAATTGACCATTATAGGATTTGTCACATCTTGTCTTGCAAGAGGCTATCTAGGAATTCAAGGGTGTAGTGGTAGCCTTGGCAAATTTAGGTGCATGTGGACAGGGATAATATGCATGCAGCTACTGAAACTGTGCAGCAGAGTAGGGACAAAACAATGAGAGGAATTCAAACTTGATAGGATGAGTTGATCTGTGGAATGTTAGTGGTAATGACATGTACTAGTTTTGCTCATCTCACGGAAAAAGGAAACTACTAGTTGGGACAAGGACATAAAGTGGTTGAACAACAATACTAGAACAAAGCATTCATGCCCATGTGAACTTCAAATGAAATTTATAGGATGCAAGTAGCATACTACATTGTAAAGTACTCATATAATTAACCACTTGCATACTCCTTGAAGATGACCTCAAGTACTAATTTTAATCAGTCCAAGTTCTACTCCAAGACAGGTATACGTTTGTGATTCTGCTGATGTCAAACTGAAAGCAATACCACAGAGTCCGGCCAGAGCAAAGTAAAGCATATTTATTTGTAGAAGTAATAAGCTAGATAGCTACACAGAGCGTATGTGCCTGAAGCTGAAAATGTTCTCAGGTGCCGCGTAAGATTTCAAGCCTTTGCATATCAGAAAAACGGTCTCTGTCCAATCCTTTTTCAGTTTTGGGAATTTATTTATTTGTAGCACATGGGCAGAAAATATGGACGACGCTCGGCACGACTGCGTGTGTATCATGAGAGAAACAGGAAATGCACGGAAAATCAATCCTTTCATGGCCATCATGTGTGGCACCTTTTTTCGAACATTTCCAACTCATTAGCACCTTTAATACTATGATATGAATATAAGGTGTGGTGTTCACATCAACCTCTGATTTATTCACTTCAAATAGCGGCCTAGCACAAAGAAACATAGGCCAGTCTCCACAGCAAATGACATGAAGCAAGATGGTGGCATGGTCATTGGACTTGGCAGTAGCGGCGGCGGTTCAGTTCATGGCCACTTTTCAGTATTTGTATAGCTAATCATATGGATAGAATCTTTTTTGTTATGGGTTCATATGGATAGAATCTTTTTTTTGGCGGGTGCATATGGATAGAATCGGAGACTCCTACTCGGCAAAATTGATACATCTTGCCTTCAGAAAACACTACGGAAGTTAGTGTGTTAATCAGCTAGAGTTTATCTTTTTAGTTCTTTTATTATTGTTTACATGGATGATGGGTGTACTATTCTGCTTTCCTCTAATAATATACTTTTAGAAGTAATATGCTAGATAGCTACAGAGTTTCTGTGCTGGAATTTGAAAATGTTCTCTTTTGGCTTCATGTCTGAGCCAACAGAAATGCTAAAGGTGTGACATGGGATTTTCCGCCTTTTCCAGTTCAGATGAACAGTCTCCGTTGAATCATTTTTCACTCTTCGGGATTTTAGTTTTCTCGTCGCATATGGGCAGAAAAAAAATGAACGGCACGACTGTGTGAGATTCGAGAGGCAAAGAGGAAAAACAGGGTAAAATCAGTCATTCCCTGACCACCATGTCTGGCACCTTTTTAAAAACTTCTCCATCTCATTAGCACTGTATGATATATGAATATAAGGTTTGTTGTTCACATGAACTGCTGATTTATTCACTTCAAACAATGGCCTAGTACAAAGAAACATAGACCAGTATCCATTTCGATGACGATGCCACGACAAATGACATGAAACAAGATGGATAGTGGCATGGTTATTGGAACTCCTAGGGCAAAGCATTTTTTTTCGAAACGGAGGCAAAAGATTTGCATCATCTATTAAATGAGAGGATAATAGAGTTTAAGTCGGTTACAATACCCCACCCCACACGGCATGGCAATATTACTCGCTTAATACATTTTTCCCTAGTTTCTTAGCACCGGCAGTAACCCAAAGGCTAGCCTCATCGGTAATTATTTTGAGGAGGATCGGGGGCGGCGCGCTCTTGTGTCTGAAGATCCTACCATTCCGCTCATTCCATATAGTCGACGACACTAGTATGTATGACTAACCTCTATTTGGTGGTGCAGGAGGAGAAACTGAAGCGGCCGCTCTCAGACATGCAGGCGTGGGAGATCGCCCATACGTGGAAGGGCCCCAAGCCTGGTGAGCCCAAGTACTACGACAAGAAGACCGCGGGGAGGAAGAAGGCCTACTCCGAAGGGTATTTGAAGTTACATCCTGACACACCTGACCCCATTGCGGCGGATCTGGACGAGAGGGTGGTGGTGGGCATGGGGCCCAAGGAGCACGGTCGGGAGGCGGTTCTCGATGCTGTGATCACTCCTACTATCTCCTACACACAGCTCCATCGGATTGACCCGAGCCTGAGCCAGCGCACGAGCCAGCCAATGACCAGTGCACAGTCACAGTCCCTCTTTCAGAAGCAACAATCTGTAAGTATTTTCCCTCTTATCTTCATTGCTCACTTTATTTTTCGCATTTAGTAGTTTTATGAGTTCCATCATGTCATACCGTAGGACTACCTGGAGTACACACGCCAGGAGACCATGGCGTGGCATGAGAGGCTTTATGAACACCAGGTGCAGAGGGATCGCCAGATGCAGCAGGCTTCTCAGGAAATGGTGGCCAGCAGGTGTCCTCAGTTGCAGCCAGCACAATGTCCTCCAGCACAACCAGTGCTGCTGACCTTTGAGGAGTTTGTGGCACAGAACACTGGCCCCTCGTCGGTTAGTTCATCCCCAATCTATTCACCCAAAGCATGTCATGCCTTTCAACACAGTCATATATCCCGTTAATATGTCTTTTCAACATCCAGGGAACAGGTGGATCTACCGTTGGCGGTGGTCTTCACAGCACTCCCGAGACACGGAGCCCGACCACTCCGATCCACGGAGGCAGAGGTGGAGGCGGTCTTGGCAGTAGCGCTGCCGCTAGCAGTGACGACCTGGGCTTCGGCGGTCTTGGCGGTGACGACCTCCGCGGTGCTCAACGTCCTGGCGCTTAAGCCTTTGCGTCACATTGTGGCGGTCTTGGTGGTGATGATACTTATATGCTAGTGATGTTTCTTATTGTTGTTTGTGAGATTCTTATATGCTTTGGTGGTGATGATACTTATATGTTTATGCTTTGTGATGCTTCTTATGATGTGTGATGATGAATTTGTTGTGTGATGCTGCTCCTTATTGTTATGTGATGCATATATTGCTGTATGATCCTTATATATGCCGTATATATTCAAATGAATTGAGCTGAAACAAAACAGAAAAAAAACAGACAGAAACTATGCCGACGGCTAGGCCGTCGGCATAGAGCTCGCGTGAGCTCCCAGTGGCTGACACGTGGCAGGCCTATGCCGACGGCCTAGCCGTCGGCACAGTTTCAAACTAAGCCGACGGCCAAGCCGTCGGCATAGCCCTGCCCCAGGAGAGCCCAGTTGCTGCCACGTGGCAGGCCTATGCCGACGGCCTCGCCGTCGGCTTAGTTTGAAACTATGCCGACGGCCTAGCCGTCAGGCGTTGGTCAGCACTTGACGGCGGCCGCCGTTAGGAGGTAACGTTGCCGACGGCCAGGGCCGCCGGCATAGATGTACGGACACCGTCGGGATAGGTCCTATGCCGACGGCCACCCGGGCTACGCCAATGGATATGTTACCGACGGCCCTATGCCGACGGGGGCCGTCGGTATAGGCCTGTCCTGACGGCCAGTCAGGGCTATGCCGTGCGATTCCGGTAGTGACTGCTGGAGCAGCAGCAATCGGCGGTGGAAGCAGGGAGCGTGGATTGCCAGATCTGCACTCAGCAGGGAATGGCGGCGGCGGGGGGACCGGATTCTCCACCAGCGTCTGAACTATCAGCTGGAATGGTGAACCCGCAGGCCCAGGCTGGGCGAAAAGGTGCGATTCCGAATCCACTTTGTTCTGGTGGTGCCGTACAGATCGACCGACGGCTATTCAGCTAACTGGTGTGCAAAAAAATAGCTTAAAGGGATGCAGGATTGTGGTGGGTATCTCAGGCTGATTGCAAGCTTCTGCTATATGATCGAAAGCACCAGCGTACCAGTCACAAAGCAAACCTGAAGCAGGCATGTGTATTTTTGTGTCGTGCAATCATCCTGAGACACACAACACAATATTGCAGTGAACAACATACACGAGGGAACCATTTCAGTAACTAAGCATAGGTTACTACATGCATTTATAATTTACCTGCATCTCCTTGCGGTGCTCGCTGAAAATAGTTTCAGAATTTTGAGGCTGTTACAGGATCGTCGATTACCCTCGTGATGCAACATATGAATTTTTTTCCTTTCTGGTGTTCGTGTGCAGGGTTCTAGTTAGTGTTGCTGCACCGGGAAGAACTCCGTGTGCAATCTGCACACCAGCATTGGTGAAGGCAATCCGGTCTTTTGTAGAGGATCCATGTGATAATGTGGTCGTTCCAGCACTAGGAACAAGTTTTGACTCGCTTGGGGAAGAATTTGATTTCTACAATTTGTACTCCTAGGAGATGGGGTTCAGGATAAGGTATGGCAAAAGTAGGCTGAATGTTGAGAGGACGAAGTGCATGCGGGAGATTGTCTGCGGTTGTGCTGTAAGTTCAAGTATTCCAAGTATTAGAGAAACGAAAACCATGTGATGACGGAACTTGCATGATTAAAATTCCCTTTGGTATTTTGCACTGGTTTGCAGGGGAAAGCATGTGTGAAGAATACAAGGTCACGCAGGTCCGAGTACCCAGCTCTAATAAGATTTCTACTGTCTAAGGATAACGCCTGGTACATATGTGAGCACCGTGAGCAGCACAATCATTCATTGTCGCAGGACTTTGGGCAGACAATTCACTGGCCGTCGCACAAGCATATGGATGTGTACAGCTCCGATCTGGTTAAGCAGCTAAGGCAGAATAATGTGAACCTATCTAAGGTGTACAACATAATAGGGAGTTTCTTCAGATCAATAGAGAATGTGCACTTCACAAAGCGGGCATTGTGTAACCTGTGTGGGAAAATTAATCGAGAACAGGCTGAAGACGATGTACGGAAGACAATGGAAGTGTTTGTAGAGCTGGGTGCTAAGGATCCGCACTTCACGTATCGCGTGCAAGCTGACAAAGATGGGAGGATCAACACTCTGATGTGGGCGAATGGAAGCAGTAGGTTGCAGTACATGGTGAACAGTGTGTTTTCTGTTCGTCATGGTGAAAAGCCAAGTTGAGAGTTTCCATTTTTGTGCAGGGGAGGCCACTCTTGAGAGCAAACCTAGCTATTGAAAGGCATGCCGGCAAAATATACACCCGTGCAATGTTCGAGCAGTTTGGTGGCAGTTTGCTCACATGGGACTGCTTTGCTGTCATTTGTTAAATGTAAAGTGCATTCTCGACAGACGTATGAAGTTCCTTGATGATTATAACACCAATGATACAAACATGATGTATGTGGTGCACTCTACGGGGTCTGGATTTTATTAGGATTAAGCAGATTCCGGTAAGGCATATTGTGAAGAGATGGATGGGGGGTGCGAGATATCCTCCCGCCCCACCTTGCTCAGAACCAGAAATATAACCCCCACAAGAATCCATTCAGTTTCAGGTACTTAACAATTTATCTTCGAGCGATGAAGCTCGTCAAACTGGGTGACGCAAGTGTGGAATCTTAAGATCGGTTGATTGCGCTTTTCAAGAATTGCATGGTTGAGATGCAGCCATTTGCAGAGTGTATGGATGGACTAGGACTAGAGGACACGATTGCATAGTGGAGCTATTGGGAACCAGCATGGTGAAGGTTCTGTTGCAGAAATACATGGGATGAACGCAAATGAAGATGCAGTCAGTGGTAACAACAAAATCGATGCAGGAATCAGTGATTCCGATGGTAGGGTTATTGCTGCCAGGTAAACAGAAAAAGATTGGACGACCGACAACCGGCAGGGAGAAAGCGCTATGCGAAGGTTTGTGTAAGAGGTCCAGATTTTGCACAATCTATCAGAAAACAGGGGCACAAGCGGACCACTTGCTCGGACAAGGGAGATATGCCGAAGCAGACGTGTAGACCAGCAAGATTCCGTAGCCTACATGTAGACGTGTGGACAAGGGAGTGCCTTTATAGGGGCCTGAAGAAAAATTCCGTAGCCTATATGTACTGGCCCTAAGCATCATAATAAGGAGACTGAACTTGTGTAGGCTATGTTTCTGAAATTTATAGTTTCCGTGCCTATGACATGGAATATGATGCGGGTGTCTTCAAATGAATTGATTTGTGTTTGTCTTTGCTTTGAAATGTACAGTAATTCTCACTACTGGAATTTGCTTATTTGCCGTCTGCCTATTCTTTGCCGTCTGCTGGCGGACGGCAAAGAGAGAGGTGGGCCCCACTAACGAGCTGCTTAGAAAAAAACCTAAAGCAGACGGCAAAGAGCAAAAAAGCGGACGGCAAAGGGGGGCGGACGGCAAAGAGACAACCTAACTAACAGCCGTCCCCCACCCCGCTCCCTCCCTCTCTCTCTCTTTCTGTCCTCCCCACCCCGACGACCACCGCCACCCGCCGCCGCCCCCGCCATCAGCCACCCGCC
>NC_057799.1:635571960-635577916 GCF_018294505.1 Triticum aestivum | reverse complement strand
GCACCCCGACCCCGACACGACACCCTCAACACCAGAGGCCGACGAGCTCATATATTTGTGAATTATGAGTTAGGTCATATATTTGATACCACTGAACCCTATGAGCCCGTCATTGATTATAGTGATGATGATGATTATGCATTTATTGATGATAGTGATCGAGATTATTAGTAGTGTCAAGTATTCAATTTTTTTATGTTGTACTTGATGATGATACATAAGTGATATACATATTATTATTCATGTCGGTATTTTTTTTATGTTGTACTAATTTCGTTTACTCTTTGTCATGGCAGGTGTTGAAAGATGGTGGGCGCTGGTCGGGAGCGCTTCGAGGCCCCTTCTTCGTCGGCGCGTGGTGGGAGGTCTTCCATTCCACACGCACCTCTCCGCCGAGCGTTGCTGGACAGTATGGCGACACCGCCGGGCCCTTCTTCGTCGACTGCGGTGCCCAGCAGGGGACGAGGTAGGGGAGGGAAGAAGAGAGGAGTTGGAGCACGTGGTCGCGGGAGAGGAGGTAGGGTGACTGCTAGGGCGCCTTCCTCGCCGCCACCCCAGCTGTTTCACCCGAGCACGTGATTGCTAGGGTGGACTCGTCCGAGGAGGAGGCTACACGGACTCCGGTCCACGAGCCTTCGGCCCACGAGCCTCGGGTCGACGGGCCTTCGGCCCACGAGACCCCGGAGGAGCACACGTCTGGATGGGGTACCTGGCCGGATGAGCCTGAGGGGCCGAGTGGCCATGCTGATGATGGCGGGGAGCCGACTGATATTGAGGAGGAGGGGGGCACCGTCTACCAGCGTGGTTGTACACGGCTCCCGTCCGTGCCGGCGACCCGCGAGCAGAGGTGGTTGATTTTCCCTGATGGGGAGAGGTAAGTGCATTTAATCCTTTTGTACCTTCTGCATTCATGTTTCTTCAAATATCTAATGCGTTGGCCTTGTCATGCTGTAGGGGATGGGACCACCATCATAGTGTCCACCGGCCCAACTCCGTCCTTGGGGTGCTTTGCCGGCAAAACTTCCTGGGGTTTGTCACGTTGCCTGGTGAGGGTCGGCTTCCAGAGCTTGGATTGAGCTGGGAGCACTACTCGGCTGCCCCGGCCCCGCCGGGTGAGATTATCGACGGTGTCTTGTGCGACACGAGGGCAGATGTGGTGATCAGAAAGTTCTGGGTAATTTCTCCTTTACACATTTAAAAATCTTCAACTAGCTAGTTATTAATTGTACTAATAAATATTATCTCATTTGATTGCAGACATTCTACAGGTGTGAGGAGGGATACGAGGAGGAGGCGGCAAATGTTATAGAGAACGTCTGCAAGTGCCTACTACAGAACTTACGGCACGAGGCTCGGGTGCAGGCTGTTCGAGACTACTACGCCTTGCGTGGTATCAAGAAGCGCAAGCCGGCGTGCCGCGATAAGTTCCTGAGTAAGGAGGAGTACATGAAGGTAATTCTTAAGGCCTTGTACTTACTTCCTTCATTTAGTAATTCACAGCCGTAGCGCTCAAGTTTCTGTTTGCTAACTTAGGCGCCTCCGAGATGGTGTGCGGATCGGATGGATTGTTGGGAGGTGTTGGTCAATGAGTGGTGCTCAAAAGAATGGCTAGCCGTCCACAACGCGGCCAAGGACAAACGTGCCCAAATGGAAGGTGTGCCACACCATCAAGGCAGCTCCAACTTATATCAGTTCGGGCGGAACTGGGTATGTGGTTTGCTTCATGATTCATGCAATTCATTCATCACGCTAGCTTGAGCCTTTTAATTACTAATTTACTTTGTTTCTCTTTTTCAGGCATGCTACAATAAGGCGGATAAGGTGCCAGAGGTGTACGATCTGTATGCCATGGCCCACATTGCCTCTTTCAAGAAAGTCAAGGCATTCTCTCCGTCTGACCTCGATGATGAAAACAACTTCACCAACATCTCCTCCCACGACAAGCTCGTGAAATATAGAGATGAGGGGAAGGCGAGGAAAGGGGAGGACTTTAACCCGAGCCAGGGTCCCATTGATCCAGAGCTGGTGATGATATCTGGTGGCGGGAGGTCCCATGGCTCCATAGCCATTGGAGATGGACTTATCCGTTGTCCTAGCACTCTCCCAGAGATCAACGCGCGCCAGTCGAGCTCCGCTCCTGAGATAAGGCCTCGTGAACGGCCAGTCCAACTCGCCATCAAGGTTAGTTATACGTACTCAGTTATCTTTCTCCATTACATTGTCCGTGCTTCCATCAATGATTACAAATGGTAACGAGGAGTGGTGTTGCAGGCTGCTATACAGAGTGAGAGAGACAAAACGGAGAAACTTCTGGCGGAGGCGGCGGAGAGGCAGCGGGAGTTGGAGGAGAGGACGACAACGATGTTGGAGGAGGAGAGGGCACGGAATGACATGCATGCAAGGGCCATGTACGAGCTCCTTGTGGTAAGTTTCTTCTGCAGATTAGCCAAAACATTCATGTAGTGTTTGTCTCATTACTAACTAGTATGACTGAGTCGTCAAAACCAAATGTGCAGTCTGTGTGCGAGAAGACCGGTCAGACCGCTCCGCTGATGCCAGTGATTGCTCCTGGGACCACGGTGAGTTTAATTTGAATGGACATTACTTGCTAGTCTTAACATTTGAGTGTCATCATGCTAACGAGACATTGGAAATGATCTTTGGTGCAGCGTAACTCCAGACAAGCATCGCACGATCCTTCTCCAGCTCCCGGCACGAGCCTGCCCGCTCCTACACCTCCATGATCATGGTAAGTTTCTCTAGTGTTTTGCTTAACAAATGCATAAAGACCTAGACTTAGCCTTATTTCCTCCAAAATGCTTACCACAATGACCTAGACTTAGCTTTATTTCCTCCAAAATGACTTCATAAGCTTACTGACCTCCAAAACCATCCATTTGACCTAAGTTAGCTCTAAAACGATCTATACTTAGCTTTGTTTCCTCCAAAATGACCAAAGATAGCTCTAATATGCTTAGTTAACTAGGTTTGCTCAATAATGACATGTACTTAGCTTACTTATGTCAAAAATGGCATAATTAGCTTAGTTAGCTCATAAACGATCCATTTTACCTAAGTTAGTTCTAAAATGATCCATTTTACCTTAGTGAGCTCATAAACAATCCATTTTACCCAAGTTAGCTCTAAAATGACCCATTTTACCTTACTTAGCTCATAAATGATCTATTTACCCAACTTAGCTCTAAAATGACCCATTTTACCTTACTTAGCTCATAAATGATCCATCTTACCTAGGTTAGCTCTAAAATGATGCATTTTACCTAATTTAGCTCATAAGCGATCCATTTCACTTAGGTTAGCTCATAAACGATCCATTTCACCTAAGTTAGCTCACAAACGATCAATTTCACCTAAATTAGCTCATAAATGTCATATATTCTTCTTCTTCTTCATTTCCTTCTTCTTCTTCTTCTTCTTCTTCTTCTTCTAATCTTCTTCTTCTAACTTTCTTATTTCCCATTTTGATGAATTCATTCGCTTCACGGAAGCTAGCATAGATGGAGTGTTTGTTTGGATGAACTATGTTTCTTTTGTATCGATGAACTATGCATGTATGGTAGGATGACACTATTGTAATATGTATGGTTGGATGCATGTATGTGGAACTTGCTATGTATGGTTGATGGAACTATGCATGTATGATGAAATTATATGTGTTGGATATCTCATATGTTTGCTGTGAACTTGCCATGTGAAAAATATATATGTATCATCTATTTGCTGTGAAAATGGTTGGGTATAAGAAAAAACAGAAAAAATGAGGCAATGCAGGCTCTTTGCCGTCTGCCACCGACGGCAACGGGCTCTTTGCCGTCCGCGGCGGACGGCAAAGAAGCCACGTGGCAACCACCTGTGCTTCCTGGCAGCTGACCCATTTGGTCAGTTTGCCTACAGTGGCAGACAGCAAAAGCTTGATGCTCTTTGCCGTCAGCCACGGACGGCAAAGACTGCCGTTAGCCACCTAACGGACTAACAGCGAATTTATTGCCGTCGGCTTTCTTTGCCGTCCGCCGCTAATGGCAAAGGCCCCTTTGCCGTCCGCTTCAAAAAGCAGACGACAAAGAAGCTCTTTACCGATGCCTACTTTGCCGGAGCCTTGCCGTCCGCCATCCTTGCCTTTGCCGTCTGCCGTGGCAGACGGCAAAGTAGCTGATTCCTGTAGTGTGTGACTTCTAGACGATCAATGTGTTTGCCTTTCTCAAACAATAACGAAATGTTGATGCACTTACAGTCTGTGTCAGACTGTCAGGTTACTGTAATGTTAAAAGTTAACTTGTGTGGCAGCATTTAAGGGCGGGGCAATGCTATCACTGTCGTTGGGGGAGAACTTGAACCATACAACTCCTACAACTTTTCAAATTTTGAAAACGATTCGGTGGGATTCATATGCTTTGGAGTAATACAAAAGGCATGAGAGTGGGCGGCGAGAGGGTGCGGACTGAAGACCAGTTGCTGTGGAGTGAGTTCAGAAAAGAGCTTCGGTGGCTTTCAGGTGTCCAGCAGTACGTAGGCTATTTATATTGGTTCGATCTCAACAAGCAAGGACGTTGGAGGCATGGATCAGGTTAGTTTAATTATTTTCCGCGCTCGTTTGTTAGAAATGCATTACTTTGAGATTGGTTGTTATTATTACTGATTCGTTTGGGTAATTGGGTTGGTCAGGTTGCTGCTAACGATGGATCTGAATCTTAAGTGTTTTTAGGGTTAACTGAATCTTCATTTGATCAGTCGTTGGCTGCTGGCGGCGAGTCGTGCTGGCGAAGACAGGTTGGTACAACGGCTACAGCAATTAAGGCTCTGTTTGGTTCACAAGTTCTAGGACCTTTTTTAGTCCCAAGTCCCTAAAAAGTCCCTACCTGTTTGGTTTCTGGGACTTAATATGGACTAAAAGACCATATTATAACTATAAGTCCCTATAAGTCCCTCCTTCAGAGTCTTATTTCATAAGTCACAAATGCCCACTTTAAGTCCCTATAAGTCCCTCCTGTTTGGTTTAGATGGGACTTATTGAGACATTTTAAGTCCCTAAATCAATAAGTCTCTGGAAACAAACACCCTCTAATAGGCTGGACTGTTTCCGACGTTAGTCCAGAATCTGCGTCGTGATGGCCCATGAGTCCATGACATTACCTGACGTCTGAGCCGACCAACCTCACGCTGACGACGTCCAATTTAATCATCTTGCCGTGATTTCTAGTGGGCCCATAAATTGGTGGCCGGCCCTCGTTAGAGCTGGGCCTTCACGTACTCTGTTGGGGATCTCGAAGCGCAGAAACGGCGAGGATACCGAGCGCAGAGGAGCTCGAGCTCATAATAGCATTTTCGCTCCTACTTGCACTACACTTGCTTAACTACCTAATTAAATTATAGGATATTTTTACTACAAAAATATGTATTAGCTGGTCAGTAATGCCAATTTAGCAAACCTCTCATCGGATAGTCTTCTTAACCAGCTATATATTCTTAGGTGGTCCCAACTTCAAGCTAAACAATGATCGGATGGACAACAACTAAGTACGCATGCGTGCTCAATTTTATATTTGTTTATATACCAATTGAGGCATCCTGCAATATTTGTTTAGGACAAGCAACGAATAAAGTTGTGCTCAAACTAAAGAGGACATCGACCAAAGAACCGGACCATACGGATTGGAACAAGACTAAGCTTAATTTGGTGGTTAGGAGTTCACTTTTTAGCTTTGGAACTAATCCTTTTTTAAGCTGGAGTGCTAGGCAAACCTGTTGCCAATAATAGTGCTTTGGTCTATGAAATGCGTGAACAGAATAGCTTTCCCAACTGGACCAAGTATATATGCAATTACTTGGTTCTTTTTTCAGTACCATGCCAATTATCATTGGTTAATATTTTCATCTCACTGTAGTATGATGATTTTTTGTTTAATCATGTGGATACAACCGGGCGAGGACGTCGGAC
>NC_057799.1:635548215-635571672 GCF_018294505.1 Triticum aestivum | reverse complement strand
ATGCAAATTTCTCGTCCCACAAGGAAAATCATGGGTAATGAAATGGTAGGCACACACCTTTAATACTTTGATAATTTTTTGTTTAATCGTGTGGATGGTACAACTAGGCCAGGACATCACCGCGCTGGGGGGAGGGGGTGGTTGGTGTTCGGGTGCTCGGATCCTCATGCAAATTACTTGAAGGAAATATGCCCTAGAGGCAATAATAAAGTTGTTATTTTATATTTCCTTATTCATGATAAATGTTTATTATTCATGCTAGAATTGTATTGATCAGAAACCTTGATACATGTGTGAATACATAAACAAACACCTTGTCCCTGGTGAGCCACTACTAGACTAGCTCGTTGATCAAAGATGGTTAAGGTTTCCTAACCATGGACATGAGTTGTCATTTGATAACGGGATCACATCATTGGGAGAATGATGTGATGGACAAGACCCATCCGTTAGCTTAGCATTATGATCGTTCAATTTTATTGCTATTGCTTTCTTCATGTCAAATGCATATTCTGTCGACTATGAGATTATGCAACTCCCGAATACCGGAGGAACACCTTGTGTGCTATCAAACGTCACAACGTAAGTGATTATAAAGATGCTCTACAGGTATCTCTGAAGGTGTTTTTTGAGTTGGCATAGATCGTGATTAGGATTTGTCACTCCGAGTATCGGAGAGGTATCTCCGGGCCCTCTCGGTAATACACATCATAAGAAGCCTTGCAAGCAAAGTGACTAATGACTTAGTTGTAGGATGATGCATTACGGAACGAGTAAAGAGACTTGCCGGTAACGAGATTGAACTAGGTATGAAGATTCCGACGCTCGAATCTCGGGCAAGTAACATACCGATGGACAAAGGGAATAACGTATGTTGTCATAATGGTTCAACCGATAAAAGATCTTCGTAGAATATGTAGGAGCCAATATGAGCATCCAGATTCCGCTATTGGTAATGACAAGAGGCCGAATAGGAGAAGGAAAAAGGGGGTTCGCCCCCCTTCCTTTCTCTCTTCCTCCTTCCCTTTCTTCTCCGGTGAAAAAAAGGAAAGGGGGGCGCCACTTGGGGAAACCCCAAGTAGATTCGGATCCTACTTGGGGCAACCCTGGCTGCCTCTCCTCCCCTCCCACCTATATATATGTGGGGAGGAGGGCGCCTAGAACACACAACATCAATTGTTAGCCATGTGCGGCGCCCCCCTCCACCGTTTACAACCCCGGTCATATTCTCGCGGTGCTTAGGCGAAGCCCTGCGCGGATCACATCACCATCACCGCCACCATGTCGTCGTGCTGACGGAACTCATCTACTACCTCGACACCTTGCTGGATCAAGAAGGCGAGGGACGTCACGGAGCTGAACGTGTGTAGATCTCGGAGGTGCCGTACGTTCGGTACTCGATCCGTGGAGCGCGAAGAAAGTTTGACTACATCAACTGCGTTGTGAAACGCTTCTGCTTACGGTCTACGAGGGTACGTAGACACACTCTCCCCCTCGCTGCTATGCATCTCCATGGATAGATAATTGCATGTGCGTAGAATTTTTTGGTTTTCCATGCAACGTTTTCCAACAGTGGTATCAGAGCCAGGTCCATGCGTAGATGATATGCACGAGTAGAACACAAAGAGTTGTGGGCGTTGATAGTCATACTTCTTACCACCAACGTCTTATTTTGATTCGGCGGTATTGTGGGATGAAGCGGCCTGGACCAACCTTACATGTCCACGCACATGAGACTGGTTCCACCGACAGACATGCAACTAGTTTTGCATAAAGGTGGCTGGCGGGTGTCTGTTTCTCCTACTTTAGTTGAATCGAATTTGACTACGACTGGTCCTTGAAGAAGGTTAAAACATCAAACTTGACGAAACACCGTTGTGGTTTTGATGCGTAGGTAAGAACGGTTCTTGCTAGAAGCCCGTAGCAGCCACGTAAAACTTGGAACAACAAAGTAGAGGACGTCTAACTTGTTTTTGCAGGTCATGTTGTGATGTGATATGGTCAAGGCATGAAGTGATATACGTTATTGTATGAGATGATCATGTTTTGTAAAAGTTATCGGCAACCGGCAGGAGCCTTATGGTTGTCTCTTTATTGTATGAAATGCAACGCCATGTAATTGCTTTACTTTATCACTATGTGTTAGCGATAGTTGTAGTAGCAATAGTTGGCGAGACGACCACGACGCAACGATGGAGATCAAGGTGTCGAGCCGGTGACGATGGAGATCACGACGATGCTTTAGAGATGGATATCAAAAGCACAAGATGATGATGGCCATATCATGTCACATATTTTGATTGCATGTGATGTTTATCTTTTATGCATCTTATTTGCTTACTACGACGGTAGCATTATAAGATGATCCATTAACTAAATTTCAAGGTATAAGTGTTCTCCCCGAGTATCCACCGTTGCGACAGTTCGTCGTGTTGAGACACCACGTGATGATCGGGTGTGATAGACTCTACGTTCACATACAACGGGTTCAAAACAGTTTTGCACATGCAGAATACTTATGTTAAACTTGATGAGCCTAGCATGTATAGACATGGCCTCGGAACACTGGAGACCGAAAGGTCGAACGTGAATCATACAGTAGATATGATCAACATAGAGATGTTCACCATTGATGACTACTCCATCTCACGTGATGATCGGACATGGTTTAGTTGATTTGGATCACATATCATTTAGATGACTTGAGGGATGTCTATCTATGTGGGAGGTCTTAAGTAATTTGATTAATTGAACTTAATTTATCATGAACTTAGTGCTGATAGTATTTGCATATCTATGTTGTAGATCAATCGCCCGTGCTACCGTTCCCTTGAATTTTAATGCGTTCCTAGAGAAAGCTAAGTTGAAAGATGATGGTAGCAACTACACGGACTGGGTCCGTAACTTGAGGATTATCCTCATTGCTGCACAGAAGAATTATGTCCTTGATGCACCGCCAGGTGAAAGGCGTGCTGCAGGAGCAGATGTTGATGTTATGAACGTCTGGCAAGCTCGATCTGATGATTACTCGATAGTTCAGTGTGCAATGCTTTACGGCTTAAAATTGGGACTTCAACGACGTTTTGAATGTCATGGACCATATGAGATGCTCCAGGAGTTGAAGTTAATATTTCAAGCAACAACCTGAGTTGAGAGATATGAAGTCTCCAACAAGTTCTATAGCTGTAAGATGGAGGAGAACAATTCTGTCAGTGAACACATACTCAAAATGTCTGGGGTATCATAATAACTTGACTCAGCTGGGAGTTAATCTTCCAGATGATAGTGCTATTGACAGAGTTCTTCAATCACTGCCACCAAGCTACATAGGCTTCATGATGAACTATAATATGCAAGGGATGGACAAGACAATTCCCGAGCTCTTCGCAATGCTCAAAGCTGCGAAGGTAGAAATCAAGAAGGTGCATCAAGTGTTGATGGTTAACAAGATCACTAGTTTCAAGAAAAAGGGCAAGGGAAAGAAGTAGAACTTCAAGAAGAATGGCAAGCAAGTTGCCACTCCTGGGAAGAAGCCCAATGCTGGACGTAAGCCTGAAACTGAGTGCTTCTACTGGAAAGGGGCTGGTCACTAGAAGCAGAACTGCCCCAAGTATTTGGCGGATAAGAAGGATGGCAACGTGAACAAAGGTATATTTGATATACATGTTATTGATGTGTACCTTACTAATGCTCGTATTAGCGCCTGGGTATTTGATGCTGGTTCGGTTGCTCATATTTATAACTCAAAACATGAGCTACAAATTAAACGAAGATTGGCTAAGGACAAGGTGACGATGCGCGTCGGGAATGGTTCCATGGTTGTTGTGATCGTCGTCGGCACGCTACCTCTACATCTACCTTCGGGATTAGTTTTAGACCTGAATAATTGTTATTTGGTGTTAGCGTTGAGCATGAACATTATATCTGGATCATGTTTAGTGCGAGACGGTTATTCATTTAAATCACAGAATAATGGTTGTTCTATTTATATGAGTAATATCTTTTATGCTCATGCACCCTTGAAGAGTGGTCTATTTTTATTGAATCTCGATTGTGGTGATACACATATTCAAAATATTGATGCCAAAAGATGCAAAGTTGATAATGATAGTGCAACATACTTGTGGCACTGCCGTTTAGGTCATATTGGTGTAAAGCGCATGAAGAAACTCCATGCAAATGGGCTTTTGGAATCACTTGATTATGAATCATTTGATACTTGCGAACCATGCCTCATGGGCTAGATGACTAAAACTCCGTTCTCTGGAACAATGGAGCGAGCCAATGACTTATTGGAAATAATACATACCGATGTATGCGGTCCGATGGGTGTTGGGGCACGCGATGGGTATCGTTATTTTCTGACCTTCATAGATGATTTGAGCAGATATGGGTATATCTACTTAATGAAACACAAGTCTGAAACATTTGAAAAGTTCAAAGAATTTCAGAGTGAAGTGGAGAATCATTGTAACAAGAAAATAAAGTTTCTACGATCTGATCGCGGAGGCGAATATTTGAGTTACAAGTTTGGTCTTCATTTAAAACAATGTGAAATAGTTTCACAACTCATGCCACCTGGAACACCACAGCGTAATGGTGTGTCCAAACGTTATTAGATATGGTGCGATCTATGATGTCTCTTACCGATTTACCACTATCATTTTGGGGTTATGCAATAGAGACAGCTGCATTCACGTTAAATTGGGCACTGTCTAAATCCGTTAAGACGACACCATATGGACTGTGGTTTGGCAAGAAACCTAAGCTGTCATTTCTTAAAGTTTGGGGTTGCGACACTTATGTCAAAAGGCTTCAGCCTGATAAGCTCGAACCCAAATCGGAGAAGTGCGTCTTCATAGGATACCCTAAGGAAACAATTGGGTACACCTTCTACCACATATCCAAAGGCAGGATATTTGTTGCTAAGAATGGATTCTTTCTAGAGAAGGAGTTTCTCTCGAAAGAAGTGAGTGGGAGGAAAGTAGAACTTGATGAGGTAATTGTACCTTCTCTCGAATTGGAAAGTAGCTCATTACAGAAAACTGTCCTCGTGATGCCTACACCAACTAGAGAGGAAGCTAATGATGATGATCATGAAACTTCAGATCAAGTTACTATTGAACCTCGTAGATCAACCAGAGAATGATCCACACCAGAGTGGTACGGTAATCCTATTCTGAGTCATGTTACTAGACCATGACGAACCTACGAACTATGAAGGAGCTATGATGAGCCCAGATTCCGATAAATGGCTTGAGGCCATGAAATCTGAGATAGGATCCATGTATGAGAACAAAGTGTGGACTTTGGTGGACTTGCCCAATGATCGGCGAGACATAGAGAATAAATGGATCTTCAAGAAGAAGACTGATAATGATGGTATGTTACTGTCTACAAAGCTCGACTTGTCGCAAAAGGTTTTCGACAAGTTCAAGGAGTTGAGTACGATGAGACTTTCTCACCCGTAAAGAAGCTTAAGTCTGTCCGAATCATGTTAGAAATTGCCACATTTTATGATTATGAAATCTGGCACATGGACGTCAAAACTGCATTCCTTAATATATTTCTTAAACACAACTGCAGGATGCTGCTAACGCGACACTACGACCAGAGACCCTTCGAGAAATTGTGTGCGATTCAATAATCGCAAACGGTGGTGTATGAAAACCGTCAAAAATGTATAAAACGTTTGCGATGACGGATGCATCAAACACGGTTCAGATTTTAGTTACGTGTGCGATGAAGGGCTGATGTCTACTACACAACCTTCTTCTTGTAGACGTTGTTGGGCCTCCAAGTGCAGATGTTTATAGGACAGTAGCAAATTTCCCTCAAGTGGATGACCTAAGGTTTATCAATCCGTGGGAGGCGTAGGATGAAGATGGTCTCTCTCAAACAACCCTACAACCAAATAACAAAGAGTCTCTTGTGTCCCCAACACACCCAATACAATGGTAAATTGTATAGGTGCACTAGTTCGGTGAAGAGATGGTGATACAAGTGCAATATGGATGATAGATATGAGTATTTGTAATCTAAAAATACAAAAACAGCAAGGTAACAAGTGGTAGAACTGAGCGTAAACGGTATTGCAATGCTTCGAAACAAGGCCTAGGGTTCATACTTTCACTAGAGCAAGTTCTCTCAACAATAATAACATAACTGGATCATATAACTATCCCTCAACATGCAACAAAGAGTCACTCCAAAGTCACTAATAGAGGAGAACAAACGAAGAGATTATTGTAGGGTACGAAACCACCTCAAAGTTATCCTTTCTGATCGATCTATTCAAGAGTCCGTAGTAAAATTGCACGAAGCTATTCTTTCCATTCGATCTATCCTAGAGTTCGTACTAGAATAACACCTTAAGACACAAATCAACCAAAACCCTAATGTCACCTAGATACTCCAATGTCACCTCAAGTATCCGTGGGTATGATTATCTGATATACATCACACAATCTCAGATTCATCCATTCAACCAACACAAAGAACTTCAAAGAGTGCCCCAAAGTTTCTACCGGAGAGTCTAAGACGAAAACATGTGCCAACCCCTATGCATAAGTTCACAAGGTCACTGAACCCGCAAGTTGATCACCAAAACATACATCAAGTGAATCAATAGAATACGCCATTGTCACCACGGGCATCCCACGCAAGACATACATCAAGTTTTATCAAATCCTTAAAGACTCAATACGATAAGATAACTTCAAAGGGAAAACTCAATCCATTACAAGAGAGTAGAGGGGGAGAAACATCATATGATCCAACTGTAATAGCAAAGCTCGCGATACATCAAGATCGTGCCAAATCAAGAATACGAGAGAGAGAGAGAGAGAGATCAAACACGTAGCTACTGGTACATACCCTCAGCCCCGAGGGTGAACTACTCCCTCCTCGTCATGGAGAGCGCCGGGATGATGAAGATGGCCACCGGTGATGGATCCCCCCGGTAGGGTGCCGGAACAGGGTCCCGATTGGTTTTTCGTGGCTCTGGAGGTTTGCAGCGGCGGAACTCCCGATCTAGGTTTCTTTCTGGGGGTTTCTGTATTTATAGGATTTTTGGCGTCGGTCTCACATCAGGGGGGTCTCCGAGTCGTCCACGAGATAGGGGGGCGCGTCCAGGGGTGGGCGCGCCCTCCACCCTCGTGGACGGTTCGGGACTCTTCTGGTCCATCTCCGATGCTCCGTAGGCTTCTTCTGGTCCATAAAAAATCGTCAAAAATTGGCACGTCAATTGGACTCCGTTTGGTATTCCTTTTCTGTAGAACTCAAAAACAAGGAAAAAACAGAAACTGGCACTGGGCTCTAGGTTAATAGGTTAGTCCCAAAAATCATATAAAATAGCATATAAATGCATATAAAACATCTAAGATGGATAATATAATAGCATGGAACAATCAAAAATTATAGATACGTTGGAGACGTATCATGGGCATATGGTTCAGTTCAATTAACTGTTTGCGATGAGGAGGAACAAAAGAAACGGGAAGAAAGATGAAGGTGTGTGCGATACACAGCATACGGTTCACTCGGATGAACTGTTTGTGATTAGGCAACACAAAAGAAATGGGCAGCCAGATGGAGGTGTGCGCGATATACAACATACGGTTCACTCGGATGAACTGTTTGTGATTAGGCAACACAGAAGAAATGGTCAGCCAGATCAAGGTGTGTGTGATATACGCATGCGGTTCACTCGGCCCTTGTCGTCAGTGTGTGACCTCTGTGGCAACCTTTCGCTCCCCAGGCGCCTCTTCGTGTACCGTGGCAACCGTCCACCGCATCTTCGCCTTTCCCTCTCGATTTGGAACTGCCGTCGCACGCTCTTCCTTCCTCCATTTGCCTTCACCCTTCCTTCTGCCATTGTTCGATCATCTTCTCCATGGAGGGAACAGGCCGGAAATGACCGCGTTATTCTTGCCCTGATCTGAAAGATGATGTGGTGGAGGAACTCATTGATCGGTGCGACGTCATCACATCGGATAGCATGGAGGTTCGTTCAAGACCATTCTCGACTCAACTAATAACATAATTACAAGGAACCCAAGGGTCCAGGAGCGGTTTGATCTCCCCTATCTTCTTCGACGTGACCCTGCTGACTGGCGCGGGGACGAGGGAAGCCTCGCCTTGTGCAAGTTGATGCCGCTTGATAATGATACGTATGATGTTAAGATGCCATCGCTTGAGGGCAAGGCTTGGGCCGGCGCAAATGGAGATTGGGTTGTTTATATTGGGTACAACAGCGAGTGGGAACTTGTGAATGTGTACACTCGTCACCGGGTTCCACTTCCAAAAATCTCAGACGACTGCCCAGAGGTTGAGTACACCGGTATTCTACGTGAGTTCAAATACGATCATGGTGACTATCGTCTACGGAAGATAGCAATTTGTCGATTTCCCAACCGCTCTTGGGATTACACGAACTATGAAGTTGTTTCTATCTTCGACACGCTTGTTGTCGTCCTTATTTCCACGACTCGATGGATATTGCTCAAAAATCAATTTATGTACACGGATGAGTACTGTGATGCAATTCAATACGAGGGTCTCGTGTTTGCTGCCACCACTCGTGGGACTATTTTTGCATGGAATCCTGATGCTATCGGTACGTTTGTCTTCCACCGTAATTATAATTGTTTCATCCACATGCATGCGGGTTAGCTAGTTTCCCTTTACTAATTAACCTTCTTGTATTTCCAAGGTCATGTGAACATTCCACCACCTATACTTGAAAATTTTTATAACCAAGGGGGAGATGATGATGCTGATGATCACGAGCATGAGGACGAGCAGGACCCATATACTCAGTGGCGCCTGGCAACTTATTTCGATGGATCGCCTCTTCTTGTCTGTATATAGGGCACTCCTGATGTTACTAAGGAAGCAGGTGTTGTCTCGCATGGTCGCACTCTCTGGACCTATTCCAACATCCGTTGCAGGGTATTCTGGATGGATACTAGTGTACTAGCGCCAACACCTTCTCCCTGGTTCAGTATTGAAAGTCTTAGAGGAAACTCGCTCTTCCTTTGACAAAACTATCCTATGATGGTGGAAGGCGATCCAACTGCTGTTGACACAACGTTACTACCATTTATGAGAAGCAACTGTATCTATACCTCGGACATTGCTATGCTTCCCTACTGTCCCAATATGGGTCCTGACATAGGCGGCTTCAGCCTGGATGATCAGTCTTGTGTTGGTCTCGAGATTGACAGTAGCTGGCCCTTCCCAGAGAATCAGTTCTGGTTCAAAGCAAGCATTTCCAACGCTGACGAGTGGTTGAGCTGAAATTCATTTCATTGCTTTGTTATTTGTTGTGTGAGAAAAACTTTACTAGAATGTTTTGTTGGGAATGATCTATAATACAACGTGTATCCTCGTCCTCGTGGTGGGTTGATGACATGTTGTATGTAATCAATGGTACATTCGCATATGTGTGCATCAACTCACGCCTGCTAGTGGTGTCCATATGAAAAGTGCTAGTGATTTTAGTTGCAAAGAATAGATAGTGCTACTGATTTTTAGCTGCATATTTTGACAAATCACTGTGTTACAAGGTTGACAAATCGCAATGTTACTAGATAAACAAATGTCAATCTTTCCAGTTTGACAAATGGCAACATACCCAAAATGACAGATATGCAAATCTTACCCAATTGTTTGTACGTGGTTGCACACGGGTCATGCAAAACAACCATTTGCGTTGAAGGGATGCAGAAATCCTGCTCGGCACATTTTCCCTTGGCTTCCTGGGGAAGCTGTCGGTTTGCATACGGGTGTTCTAACTAAAACGTTTGCGATGAGTGTTTTATATTTTAAAACCATTGACGCTTCTTTCAAAAGAAAATCGTTTGATAAGTCTGTACATTAAGAGAGAAAAACGCAAGTTTGTTCAAACCATATCTTTCATTCAGTCACACTGCAAATTTATATTCATATGATCGAGAATTCGAGATATAGTATTAAACCCCCAAAAAACTATTTCTGGCGGCGGCGGAGGCGACGTGCCGCGCCGTCGTTGTCGTCCTCCGGGGCGCCGTTGTTGAAGTCTTCAAGGCAGCACAAAATGTTCTTCACTTGTAAATCAAACATCATGTCGTCGTGCGATCGACGGGCGGGGCGCGGGAGGACAGCAACTAGCGCCGCTGAGAGGTAGCGGTCGACGGCAGCATCCCATGCCGCTGAGGGGGGCGCGCGCACGGGCACGGGCACGGCGCGGCGGCTGTAGCCAAACGCACGGGGACCGGTGCCGCGGTGGGTGGAGGGGAGTGCATGGGCAAGGGCACGGGTGCAGCCAATCGCATGGGGGCCGGCGCCACGGTGGGTGGAGGGATGATACGTCTCCAACGTATCTATAATTTTTTATTGTTCCATGCTATTATATTATCTGTTTTGGATGTTCAATGGGCTTTATTATGCTATTTTATATGATTTTTGGGACTAACCTATTAACCCAGAGCCCAGTGCCAGTTTCTGTTTTTTCCTTGTTTTTGAGTACCGCAGAAAAGGAAACCAAACGGAGTCCAATTGACCTGAAATTTGACGGAGATTATTTTTGGACCAGAAGAAGCCCACGGAGCATCGAAGATGGACCAGAAGAGTCTCGGGCTGCCCACGAGGGTAGGGGGCGCGCCCAAGGGGCGCGCCCCTGCCTCGTGGACAGCCCGGAGACCCCCCTGACTTGTCCCCGACGCCAATACCTCTCATATATACCCAAACTTCCGAAAAGAAACCTAGATCGGGAGTTCTGCCGCCGCAAGCCTACAGAGCCACCGAAAACCAATCTGGACCCATTCTGGCACCCTGCCGGAGGGGGATCCCTCTCCGGTGGCTATCTTCATCATCCCGGCGCTCTCCATGACGAGGAGGGAGTAGTTCACCTTCGGGGCTGAGGGTATGTACCAGTAGCTATGTGTTTGATCTCTCTCTCTCTCGTGTTCTTGATTTGGCACGATCTTGATGTATCGCGAGCTTTGCTATTATAGTTGGATCTTATGATGTTTCTCCCCCTCTACTCTCTTTTAATGAATTGAGTTTTCCCTTTGAAGTTATCTTATCGGATTGACTCTTTAAGGATTTGAGAACACTTGATGTATGTCTTGCGTGGGATGCCCATGGTAACAATGGGGTATTCTATTGATTCACTTGATGTATGTTTTGGTGATCAACTTGCGGGTTCCGTGACCTTGGGAATCTATGCATAGGGGTTGGCACACGTTTTCGTCTTAATCTCTCCGGTAGAAACTTTGGGGCACTCTTTGAAGTTCTTTGTGTTGGTTGAATAGATGAATCTCAGATTGTGTGATGCATATCGTATAATCATACCCACGGATACTTGAGGTGACATTGGAGTATCTAGGTGACATTAGGGTTTTAGTTGATTTGTGTCTTAAGGTGTTATTCTAGTACGAACTCTATGATAGATCGAATGGGAAGAATAGCTTCGTGTTATTTTACTACAGACTCTTGAATAGATCGATCCGAAAGTATAACTTTGAGGTGGTTTCGTACCCTACAATAATCTCTTCGTTTGTTCTCCGCTATTAGTGACTTTGGAGTGACTCTTTGTTGCATGTTGAGGGATAGTTATATGATCCAATTATGTTATTATTGTTGAGAGAACTTGCACTAGTGAAAGTATGAACCTAAGGCCTTGTTTCCTAGCATTGCAATACCGTTTATGCTCACTTTTACCACTTGTTACCTAGCTGTTTTTATATTTTCAGGTTACAAAAACCTATATCTACCATCCATATTGCACTTGTATCACCATCTGTTCGCTGAACTAGTGCACCTATGCATTTTACCATTGTATTGGGTGTGTTGGGGACACAAGAGACTCTTTGTTATTTGGTTGCAGGGTTGCTTGAGAGAGACCATCTTCATCCCACACCTCCCACGGATTGATAAACCTTAGGTCATCCACTTGAGGGAAATTTGCTACTGTCCTACAAACCTCTGTACTTGGAGGCCCAACAACGTCTACAAGAAGAAGGTTGTGTAGTAGACATCAAGCTCTTTTCTGGCGCCGTTGCCGGGGAGGTGAGTGCTTGAAGGTATATCTTTAGATCTTGCAATCGAATCTTTTTGTTTCTTGTTTTATCACTAGTTTAGTCTATAAAAGAAAATTACAAAATAAATGGAATTGAGGGTGCCTCATATGCTTCATCTTTTTAATATCTTTCATGAGAATAAGGATTCCGATAATTGTGCTCAATTGCTAGAGGAAGAATGCATTAGAATGTTTGGCACTAAATCTTTGAATGATGAGCATGATTGCAATGTTGTTAGTATGAACTCTTTGAATATCCATAGTACTAATGATGATTGCACTAGTCATGATGAAAATGTCTCTTATAAGCATGTCAATTTTTGTGGAGCGCATAGAGTTTGCAAGTACACACCAAATAGGGAAGATAGATTTTGCAAGAGGCATAAGTATTTAGAAACCAAATGGTTGCAAGAAAGGCTAGGTGTTTGCGCTGAAAATTTAAATTTTCTTAGCCATCCTTGTGAACTTTGCAATGAACATGGTCATTTAAATATCCAATGCAAATTGTTTCATGATCGTATCGTGTCCAAAAATTGTGATAACTTGATTTCCCTTGCACATCATAATGAACTTAGTTTGCTTTTGGGTTATGAAGAAATGAAACGTATAACTAAGGATATGCCAGAGTTTGTCCTTGATAAAGTTCTTGATTTTGATCTAGAAGAAATTTTTATGTATTGTGCGTTGAATTGCATTGAAAATCCTTATATTGCCAATTACATAAAGAAAAGAAAACAAATAGAAGATGAAGAGAATACTAATGAAAGGGAAGAGACTTCCCAATATCCTCCTATTCTCTCTTATGACGAATCAGGTAACGAGGAGGAGCTTTCTGTTCAAACAATCTCATTAATAAGGAGCTCAAAAAAGAGGGTTAACCCCACACATGATGTGAAGAAGAAAAAGAAAAGACGGAGAAGCAAAGGTAGAAAGTTATCCCACCCAAATGATGTTGCTCCTACTACTCATTGTGATGATAATAATTGCTATACTATTGGTGCTATCCATACTGTTAATGATGAGAGTGATTATGCTTATGATATGAAAAGGCCCAAGCTTGGGGATGCTATGTTTGATGAGAATGATATGTTTGAGAATATATTTGCTGCAATTAATGTTTGTCCCAAGCTTGGGGATGCTATGTTTAATGAAGATGATATTTTTAGCCTCCCAAGTTTTGATGAGCAAGTTTATTATGATGATAGCATGCCTCCTATTTATGATGATTATTGTGATGACACTTACGCTATAAAAAGTAGTGATGATTATACTTATAAAACTTGTCATGATTATGATTATGATTACCTTTTTTCTGAACATCACTCTTTTAATGTGGAAACAATTTATAGTATTCGAGTCTCTTATAATACTCCCACTATTCCGATTGAGAAGAATTTTGCTTATGTAGAGAGTAGTAAATTTTCTATGCTTGTAGATCATGAAAAGAATACTTTAGGTGCTGGTTATATTGTTGAATTCATTCATGATGCTACGGAAAATTATTATGAGGGAGGAATATATGCTTGTAGGAATTGCAATAATATCAAGTTTCCTCTCTATGTGTTGAAAATCTTGAAGCTATGCTTGTTTTGCTTTCCTATGCTAGTTGATTCTTGTTCCCATATGTTGTTTGCTCACAAAATCCCTATGCATTGGAAGTGGTTAGACTTAGATGTGCTAGTCATATTCTTCATGATGCTCCCTTTATGTTTCAATTCCTATCTTTTATGTGAGCATCATTGTCATCATCATGCCTAGCTAGAAAGGCATTAACAACTAGTTTGGCAACAAAGTTTTTAGAGAACCATGGTATTTGAAAACCACAGTATTCAGATGTGCACACAACAAATACTACAGTTTCTTTAAACCATGGTTTTTCTCAGTTTTAGCAAAACTACCTAGGTGTTTGGCTGGTGTTGTTATACTATAGTTTTGACCGATTGTAACGCTGGGTGACATCTGAAACTCACTGAGCTACATGACCTAACGGCCGCCGGGTGCATGCAGCTTCTACGCACAAGGTCAGCTCGTCTGCACCTATGTAGCAGATTTGTGTACTACTATGCTAACTAGGTAGGCGCAAGAAACGGATCGATCAACCGGCCTTAAATGGCTGGACTAATTTAACCATGAGGTGCATGATTGATCGAGATCCTGTGGCAACATAAGTTCATTAATCAACTAGATTGAAGTAATACAATCCTAGGAGTGTGTTCCTATCATATGTCTATACGAGCATGTACTCTTGGAGGCGGACCAAAATTCCTTGTGCGTGCACAATGCATGGCAATCCCTACTCCTCACATTGACATCAATTGATGGGCATCTCCATAGCCCATTGATTAACCGTGTAAATGTGAGACTTTCTACCTTTTTTGTCTTCTCACATAACCCCCATCATTATACTTTATTCCACCCATAGTGATATATCCATGGCTTGCACTCATGTATTGCGTGAGGGTTGAAAAGGCTGAAGCGCGTTAAAAAGTATGAACCAATTGCTCGGTTTGTCATCAGGGTTATGCATGATGAGAACGTTTTGTGTGACAAAATTGAAGCATGGCCTAACTATATGATTTTGTAGGGATAAGCTTTCTTTGGCTATGTTATTTTGATAAGACATAGTTGCTTGGTTAGCACGCTTGAAGTATTATTGTTTTTATGTCAACATTAAACTTTTATCTTGAATCTTTCGGATCTAAATATTCATGCCACATAAAAATAATTACATTTAAAATTATGCTAAGTAGCATTCCACATCAAAAATTCTGTTTTTATCATTTACCTACTCGAGGACGAGCAGGAATTAAGCTTGGGGATGCTTGATACGTCTCCAACGTATCTATAATTTTTGATTGTTCCATGCTATCATATTATCTGTTTTGGATGTTCAATGGGCTTTATTATGCTATTTTATATGATTTTGGGACTAACCTATTAACCCAGAGCCCAGTGCCAGTTTCTGTTTTTTCCTTGTTTTTGAGTATCGCAGAAAAGGAAAACCAAACCGAGTCCAATTGACCTGGAATTTGACGGAGATTATTTTTGAACTAGAAGAAGCCCACGGAGCATCGGAGATGGACCAGAAGAGTCTCGGGCTGCCCACGAGGGTAGGGGGCGCGCCCACCCCCTGGGCGCGCCCCCTGCCTCGTGGACAACCCGGAGACCCCCCTGACTTGTTCCCGACGTCAATACGTTTGAGATATTAATGTGGCAGCTATTTTTTTAAATGCCTTTGTTGGCTGTCATTATTCGAGTGCGCCTTCTCTCAAAATGGACACGAAAAATGCCACAGCATGTTGGGTGCCATTGTTGGGGAACGCAGTAATTTAAAAAAATTCCTACGCACACGCAAGATCATGGTGATGCATAGCAACGAGAGGGAAGAGTGTGTCCACGTACCCTCGTAGACCGAAAGTGGACGCGTTACGACAACAAGGTTGATGTAGTCGTACGTCTTCACGATCGACCGATCCTCAGTACCAAACGTACGGCACCTCCGTGTTCAGCACACGTTCAGCTCGGTGTCGTCCCGCGAACTCACGATCCAGTAGAGCTCGGGGGAGAGTTTCGTCAGCACGACGGTGTGGTGACGATGTTGATGAAGTTACCGACGCAGGGCTTCGCCTAAGCACCACTACGATATGACCAAGGTGGATTATGGTGGAGGGGGGCACCGCACACGGCTAAGAGATCAATGATCAATTGTTGTGTCTATGGGGTGCCCCCTCCCCACGTATATAAAGGACGGAGGGAGGAGGAGGCCGTCCCTAGGAGGGGCGCGCCAAGGGAGTAGGATTCCTACTCCTAGTAGGAGTAGGTTTCCTCCTTTCCTCGTCCAACTAGGAGAAGGGGGAAAGGAGGGGGAGGGGAGAAGGAAGGGAGAGGGGGGCCGCGCCCCAAACCCCTTGTCCTATTCGGACTGGGCTTGGGAGGGGCGCGCGCCACCTCCTAGCTACGCCTCTCCTTCCCACTAAGGCCCTGTAAGGCCCATTGACTCCCCGAACGAATTCCCGTAACTCCCCGGTACTCCGAAAAATACCCGAGCCACTCAAAACCTTTCCGATGTCCGAATATAGCCTTCCAATATATCTATCTTTACGTCTTGGACATTTCGAGACTCCTCATCATGTCCCCGATATCATCCGGGACTCCGAACTACCTTTGGTACATCAAAACACATAAACTCATAATACCGATCGTCACCGAACGTGAAGCGTGCGGACCCGACGGGTTCGAGAACTATGTAGACATGACCGAGACTCATCTCCGGTCAATAACCAATAGCGGAACCTGGATGCTCATATTGGTTCCTACATATTCTACGAAGATCTTTACCGGTCAAACAGCATAACATCATACGTTGTTCCCTTTGTCAACGGTAAGTTACTTGCCCGAGATTCGATCGTCGGTATCTCAATACCTAGTTCAATCTTGTTACCGGCAAGTCTCTTTACTCGTTCCGTAATGCATCATCCCGCAACTAACTCATTAGTCACATTGCTTGCAAGGCTTATAGTGATGTGCATTACCGAGAGGGCCCGGAGATACCTCTCCGACAATCGGAGTGAGAAATCCTAATCTCGATCTATGCCAACTCAATAAACACCATCGGAGACACCTTTAGAGCACCTTTATAATCACCCAGTTACGTTGTGACGTTTGGTAGCACACAAAGTGTTCCTCCGGTATTCGGGAGTTGCATAATCTCATAGTCATAGGAACATGTATAAGTCATGAAGAAAGCAATAGCAACATACTAAACGATCAAGTGCTAAGCTAACAGAATGGGTCAAGTCAATCACATCATTCTCTAATGATGTGATCCCGTTAATCAAATGACAACTCATGTCTATGGCTAGGAAACTTAACCATCTTTGATTCAACGAGCTAGACAAGTAGAGGCATACTAGTGACACTCTGTTTTGTCTATGTATTGTATCAAGTTTCCGGTTAATACAATTCTAGCATGAATAATAAACATTTATCATGAAATAAGGAAATAAATGATAACTTTATTAGTGCCTCTAGGGCATATTTCCTTCAGTCTCCCACTTGCACTAGAGTCAATAATCAAGTTCACATCGCCATGTGATTTAACACCAATAGTTCACATCACCATGTGATTAACACCCATAGTTCACATCGTCATGTGACCAATACCCAAAGGGTTTACTAGAGTCAATAATCTAGTTCACATCGCTATGTGATTAACACCCATAGAGTACTAAGGTGTGATCATGTTTTGCTTGTGAGAGAAGTTTAGTCAACAGGTCTGCCACATTCAGAGTCGTATGTGTTTTGCAAATATTCTATGTCTACAATTCTCTGCACGGAGCTACTCTAGCTAATTGCTCCCACTTTCAAATGTATCCAGATCGAGACTTAGAGTCATCCAGATTGGTGTAAAAACTTGCATCGACGTAACTCTTTACGACGAACTCTTTATCACCTCCATAACCGAGAAATATTTCCTTAGTCCTCTAAGGATAATTTTGACCAATGTAAAGTGATCTACTCCTAGATCACTATTGTACTCCCTTGCCAAACTCAGGGCAGGGTATACAATAGGTCTGGTACATAGCATGGCATACTTTATAGAACCTATGGCTGAGGCATAGGGAATGACTTTCATTCTCTCTCTATCTTCTGCCGTGGTCGGGTTTTGAGTCTTTACTCAACTTCACACCTTGCAATACAGGAAAGAACTCCTTCTTTGATTGTTCCATTTTGAACTACTTCAAAATCTTGTCAAGGTATGTACTCATTGAAAAAACTTATCAAGCGTCCTGATCTATCTCTATAGATCTTGATGCTCAATATGTAAGCAGCTTCACCGAGGTCTTTCTTTGAAAAAAACTCCTTTCAAACACTCCTTTATGATTTCCAGAAAATTCTACATCATTTCCGATCAACAATATGTCATTCACATATACTTATCAGAAAGGCTGTAGTGCTCCCACTCACTTTCTTGTAAATACATGCTTCATCGTAAGTCTGTCTAAAACTATCTGCTTTGATCAACTTATCAAGCGTATATTCCAACTCCGAGATGCTTGCACCAGTCCATAGATGGATTGCTGGAGCTTTGCACACTTTGTTAGCACCTTTAGGATTGACAAAACCTTCTTGTTGTATCATATACAACTCTTCTTTAAGAAATCCATTAAGGAATGCAGTTTTGACATCCATTTGCCAAATTTCATCAAATGTGGCAATTGCTAACATGATTCGGACAGACTTAAGCATCGCTACGAGTGAGAAAATCTCATCGTAGTCAACACCTTGAACTTGTCGAAAACCTTTATGCGACAATTCGAGCTTTGTAGATAGTAACACTACTATCAGCGTCCGTTTTCCTCTTAAAGATCCATTTATTCTCAATGGCTTGCCGATCATCGGGCAAGTCAACCAAAGATACTTTGTTCTCATACATGGATCCCATCTCAGATTTCATGGCCTTAAACCATTTTGCGAAATCCGGGCTCATCATCGCTTCCTCATAGTTCGTAGGTTCGTCATGGTCATGTAACATGACCTCCAGAATAGGATTACCGTACCACTCTGGTGCGGACCGTACTCTGGTTAACCTACGAGGTTCGGTAGTAACTTGATCTGAAGTTTCATGATCATCATCATTAATCTTCCTCACTAATTGGTGTAGGCATCACTGGAACTGATTTCTATGATGAACTATTCTCCAATTCGGGGGAAGGTACAATTACCTCATCAAGTTCTACTTTCCTCCCACTCACTTCTTTCGAGAGAAACCCCTTCTCTAGAAAGTATCCATTTTGAGCAACAAATATCTTGCCTTTGGATCTGTGATAGAAGGTGTACCCAACAGTTTCCTTTGGGTATCCTATGAAGACACATTTCTCCGATTTGGGTTCGAGCTTATCAGGTTGAAACTTGTTTCACATAAGCATCGCTGCTCCAAACTTTTAGGAACGACAGCTTAGGTTTCTTGCCAAACCACAGTTCATACGGTGTCGCCTCAACGGATTTAGATGGTGCCCTATTTAACGTGAATGCAGCTGTCTGTAATGCATAATCCCAAAACGATAGCGGTAAATCAGTAAGAGACATCATAGATCGCACCATATCTAATATAGTGCGGTTACGATGTTCGGACACACCATTACACTGTGGTGTTCCGGGTGGCGTGAGTTGCGAAACTATTCCGCATTGTTTCAAATGAAGACCAAACTCGTAACTCAAATATTCTCCTCCACGATCAGATCGTAGAAACTTTATTGTCTTGCTATGACGATTTTCCACTTCACTCTGAAATTCTTTGAACTTTTCAAATGTTTCAGACTTATGTTTCATCAAGAAGATATACCCATATCTGCTCAAATCATCTGTGAAGGTCAGAAAATAATGATACCCGCCACGAGCCTTAATACTCATCGGACCGCATACATCAGTATGTATTATTTCCAATAAGTCAGTAGCTCGTTACATTGTTCCAGAGAACGGAGTTTTAGTCATCTTGCCCATGAGGCATGGTTCGCAAGCATCAAATGATTCATAATCAAGTGATGATTTCAAAAGCCCATCAGCATGGAGTTTCTTCATGCGCTTTACACCAATATGACCTAAACGGCAGTGCCACAAATAAGTTGCACTATCATTTTTAACTTTGCATCTTTTGGCTTCAATATTATGAATATGTGTATCACTACGATCGAGATCCAACAAACTATCTTCATTGGGTGTATGACCATCGAAGGTTTTATTCATGTAAACAGAATAACAATTATTCTCTTATTTTAAATGAATAAACGTATTGCAATAAACATGATCAAATCATATTCATGCTTAACGCAAACACCAAATAACATTTATTTAGGTTCATGCGATACCTCTCCGACAATCGGAGTGACAAATCCTAATCTCGATCTATGCCAACTCAACAAACACCATCGGAGACACCTGTAGAGCACCTTTATAATCACCGAGTTATGTTGTGACGTTTGGTAGCACACAAAGTGTTCCTCCGGTATTCGGGAGTTGCATAATCTCATAGTCATAGGAACATGTATAAGTCATGAAGAAAGCAATAGCAACATACTAAACGATCAAGTGCTAAGCTAACGGAATGGGTCAAGTCAATCACATCATTCTCTAATGATCAAGGTTGTCAGAATCGCGGTTTTGAATCGGATTGGAGCTCTGATGGTAGGATCGCAAATCATAGAATCTTCACCGTCAGGATCGTAGAAACGTAGATTCTATGAACTAAAGTCTTAGAATCAGAGGGGTTAGTTTGGATCGTAAAGTCGTAGCATCGTATAACAGAATCGTGATTCTGACAACCTTGCTAATGATGTGATCCCGTTATTCAAATGACAACTCATGTCTATGGCTAGGAAACTTAACCATCTTTGATTCAACGAGCTAGTCAAGTAGAGGCATACTAGTGACACTCTGTTTTCTCTATGTATTCACACATGTATCAAGTTTCCGGTTAATACAATTCTAGCATGAATAATAAACATTTATCATGAAATAAGGAAATGAACAATAACTTTATTATTGCCTCTAGGGAATATTTCCTTCAGCCATTCCATGATAGCATGCCAAGTTTTATGAATTTCAGACGAGTTTTGGATTTACTAGAATTTAAAAACCAGGCATCTCAATGTTTTGACGGCAATCAACGGTGCCCTGGTGTTTGAAATTCATTCCCATTTCTTGCATGGGACCTAATTAAGCATGCACCCTAGGAAACAGATTTGAGTTTTCAACGAATTTATATGCACTAGAGGATGTGCACGTAGTTTAAATTTGAAATATGCACATAAATGCATTGAAAACTCAGTTAATGCATAAAAATGTCCAAACGAACCCCGAAAAATCCCAAAAAATTCACACAACACTCCTGTTGTTCTATGTTGACACGAGGAATTTTTTGAAAGCAATAAGAGGCAATGGATATCATTTCGTCCCCAAAGGTGGGATGTTCCCTACCGAAACCATCATGCTTGTTGTGAGAAGCTCTGGTTTGTGAGAAGCATATACCCGAACCTGCCCCAAATGGGACAAATATTTTACCACGGCATATTGATGCGGCTCCATGATAGCATGCCAAGTTTCATGAATTTCAGACGATTTTTGGATTTACAAGAATTTACAAACCGGGCATCTCAACGTTTTGCCGGCAATCAACAATGCCCTGGTGTTTGAATTTCATTCCCATTTCTTGCATGGTTCCTAGAAATTCACCCAAGGACACAGATTAGATTTTTGAACCAACTTTAGTGCATTGGAGCATGTGCTTGTAGTTCAAATTTGAATTATGCACATAAAATGCCTAGAAAACCCAGTTAATGCATAAAAATGTCCAAACGAACCCCGGAAAATCTGAAAATATGACACAATACTCCTGTTGTTCTATGTTGATACTAGAAATTTTTTTGAAAGCAATAAGAGGCAATGGATATTGTTTCGTCCCCAAAGGTGGGATGTTCCCTATTGAAAAAGATCATGCTTGTTGTGAGAAGCTCTGGTTTGTGAGAAGCTTATACCCAAACCTGCCCCAATTGGGACAAAATTTTCACCACGGCATGTTGATGCCGCTCCATGATAGCATGCCAAGTTTCATGAATTTCAGACGAGTTTGGATTTACAAGAATTTTAAAACTAGGCATCTCAACGTTTTGCCGGCAATCAACAGTGCCCTGGTGTTTGAATTTCATTGCCATCTCTTGCATGGGACCTAGAAATTCACCCAAGGACACACATGTGATTTTTCAACCAAATTTAGTGCATTGGAGCATGTGCTTGTAGTTCAAATTTGATTTATGCACATAAAATGCCTAGAAAACCAAGTTAATGTATTAAAAAGGCCAAACAAACCCCGAAAAATTCCAAGATTAAACACAACACTCCTGTTATTCTATGTTGACACTAGAAATTTTTTGAACACTGTCCGACTTGATCTTGTCGATCGGGGAACAAGACAGGCCGGGTACGATGCCATGGAACACGGTCCGGCTTCGCATGAGCTGCTTTGCCTTGAGGTTCAACTTCTCCATGGTATCGCTGTACAGTATGTTCATACTGCTTCCGCCATCAATCAGAACGCGGGAGAATCAGGCAGCTCGCCTCTCCGTTGCGAGGGTGACATCCAACACTAATGCATAGGAGCCAGGGGACGGCATCACCTCTGGTTGATCGGCCCGGTTCCAGTTGATAGGCTTCTCGGACCAATGCATGAACTCGGGGTTGCTGGAGGCGACTATGTTGACCTCTTGGTACTGTTGGCGCCAGCTGCGCTTGTCTTCAACCTGGCTCGTGAAGACGACGTTGGCGGCGTCCTCTTCAGGGAACTCATCTTGAATGGCTCCGACTGCTGGTAGAGCAGCCGGCTGCTGGGGGGCTGGAGGCGGCGGGCCGGGAGGCGGAGGCGGCACCAGCCCCTCGCCCTTAGAGATCCGTGTGAGCCAGTGGCAGTTTCGGGTCGTGTGGTTGGACGGCTTCGCGCCGCTGTGGAACTTGCAGGTGGCATCGAGAGTCTGCTCATAGGAGAAGGCCAGCTGCCAAGCCGGCCTGCCGCCCTTCTTCTTGGGAGCGGGCCGTTCTTCGGGCTGCTCATCCTCGACTGTGGCCACCTGCCGACTGGTGGAAGGCGGCATAGGGGCTTGCGCTTGCGGTCGTTCTGGTAGGGGCACCGATTGGAGTCGCCAGCCGGCGTCTTGGGAGCCGGAGCGAGCACCTTCCCAGAGGCGTCCACTCGGAGCTCGGTCTTCATCGAGGAGTCGGCCGTGGCGTACTTGTCCGCAATGATCAGCAGCTCGTCGAGGGTAGCCGGCTCGTCACAGAGGAGTCGGTGCTTGAGGAGGGTGCCCTCTCGGCACCCGGCGGTGAAGTATTCGATGGCTTGAACCTCGTGCACCCCCACGCAGGAGTTGCGGAGCTCGGCCCACCGCGTCAGGTAGTCGCGGCTCGACTCGTTGGGCCCTTGGACGCATAGGGAGAGCTGGTGGGGCTTGGGAGGCCGCTTGTACGTGCTGGTGAAGTTGCGGACAAAGACTTCCGTGAAGTCCAGCCAGCTGTTGACGCTGTAGGGCTTGAGGCTGTTGAGCCGGGTGCGTGCCGTGCCTTGCAGCATGAGAGGGACGTACTTCACGGCTACGCGCCTATTGCTGTTCGCTATGCTGACAGCAGTAGAGTAGTCGATGAGCCAATATTCCGGCTTCACAGAGCCGTTGTACTTGGGCGTGTCTCTGGGGAGCGAGAACCCTTTGGGGAAGGGCTCGTTGCGAATGCGGGGGCCGAAGCATGTCGGGCCGACATCGTCTTCTTAGGGATCGAGCTAGGCGGTCGATCCGGTGGCTGGCGTCGTTCTCGCCGACTCCTTCGCGGTGGCCTAGTCGGCCACCAAG
>NC_057799.1:635506146-635547960 GCF_018294505.1 Triticum aestivum | reverse complement strand
CCTTCCGCGTCGCGGTCTATGGTGATCCGAGTCCGGCTGCGGCTAGCAGCCGGCTCCTTGTCTTTCCTAGCGCGGGCGCCGCTCGCAGACGGCGACCGGGATGTCGCGGCGTGCTCTCGGCGTGGGGGAGGACTCTCAGCGTGGGCGCCGGCTTCGTGCCGTTCTGCGGCTGCGTCGATCAGCTCTTGGATTCGCCTTGTCATGTATGGGAGCTCATCAGCCCCCAGCCCATTTAGCTCTTCAGCGGCCGCCTGAGCGGCTCGCAGATTCTCGAGCGGGGTGGCGTACACAGGGCGGTCTGCCCCCAGCATGCTGGCGATGGCCGCACCGCGCTTATTGACAAGGTGGCGCGGTCGACTTCGCGCTGGTGAGCCTCGGTGAGGCGTCTCATGGAGGCTATCTTCTGGCCTTCCGCGATGAGGGCGAGGCGGCGTGCCTCCAGGGTCTCGGCGTCGTGGTCGGCCGGGATGTGGATGGACAAGTCATGCATCGCCGCTTGCAGGGCGTCGTGGGCGTTCTCGCCCGAGTCGGCGACGTGGCTGATGACCAGCACCTCAGTGACAGCGCTGCTACCGCTGTCAGCTCGGGGGAGAGGGTCGTTGAAGACTACCACGTCGGAGGGGCAGGCGTCGAGCGATGCCATGTCAGAGTCGACAAGCATCGGGTCGGTGGAGCCGACCGACTCCAAGTCTATAGCGAGCTCGCTGGACACATGGAGTTTGTCGAGGAGGCTGACGAGACGACTCTCGATGTAGTCCGTGCCTGTGTCGGATGCGGGCTCGTCGGAGATGTGAGCCTCGCCAGGAAGATCGGCGAGGCAGCTCGCTGCGCAGGCGTCGTCAACACCTTGCAGCGCGTCGGGGCAAGCGCCATCGGGTGCAGCGGGCTGGCTGCGCTCGCGGGGGAGGAAAAGGGTTCCCATCGAGAACAGGTCCCCGGACGACGGTGCACCTGGCCCCACGGTGGGCGCCAAATGTCGGGTGGTAGGTGCCACATATGCCAACGGGTTGCTTATCATTGTGGGAGCCAGTAAGACGTCGCCGGTGCCTGCAAACGGGATGAGGCGAAGACATGCACGCCGGCGAATCTTACCCAGGTTCGGGGCTCTCCGTGGAGATAACACCCCTAGTCCTGCTCTGCGGGGTCTCCGCATGATCACTAGATCAAGACAAGTAGCTACAAGTGCTCCTTGAGCTATCGGGTTAGAGGGAGAAGAAAGGCAAGGCTAGTTCTCCTTTTCTCTCTGTGTGGTGTGTGTAATTCTATGAGACCAACCCTTTGCATGGGTGTCCCGGGGGTTTATATAGGCCTACCCCCAGGGGTACAATGGTAATCCGGCTGGGCGCGGGCCCCAGCCATCAGTGTCTATGCTTGCCGGCTTCTCCGCCGGTCATTGGGGCCCGTCGACTGGTGGGTCCCGCCGGCTGCCGGCTTCTTGACCGGCACGCCGGCCCCACCGCATGGGGGCTTTGTTGGCGGCTGGTTACTGTTGCCTCGCCTCTGATGACGAGGGCTTTGTCGAGGTAAGCATGGCTAAAGTGTCGCCGTCTTGCAAGCTCTCACTATAGCCTTACCTCGTCTTGTCTCCTTAATAGGGCGCATGCTTCGAGGGAGGGAGGTAGCCGGCTATTGGGAGCCGGCCACATCCCTGGCCGACTAGAGGAGGCCGGGCCGTCTCCAGATGTCTCCCTGGCAAAGGGGCCTGCCGCCCGCGGGCCGTTCTGGCACCTGTCGTGGGTGACGTCGGGGCCAACATGGCTACAGTGCCGCGCCGGACGGGGGATGGCTGGCCCGTACGGTGCCCTGTGGCCATGCCTGTTCCGGGATTCGGGCGTAGTGGGCTGTACTGCGGCCACGCCCCATCCTATCACCGTTATGTGGGTACAGTCTTAGTGGGTGCAGTCTTGGCCGGCTTCTGGGAGTCGGCTTTCTTCATGGCCGGCTTCTGGGAGTCGGTCCTCTTGGGGCCGGCTTCCTGGAGTCGGCTACCTCGTATCTTTCTTGGGGGAGGTTTTCTGAGACTGGGTCTCCTTCTTGGAGTCGGCCCTAGGGATAGCCGGCCGGGGGAAGGCGGCCCTATGCTTTGTATGCTTGAAGGCTCGAATGGCCTGATAATTTTTCGAAGAGCCAGGGGGAGTCGGTTAGGCTACCCGTGGCCATTTACTCCGACAGTAGTCCCCGAAGCTGATTGGGCTTCGAGGTTGAGTGGAGGTCGAGAAGCTCAGGCAGCTTCTTATCTTGACGAGCCAGCAGCTGGGAGCCGGCTCCGGTTGGGCATGCCGTCTTGGCGAAATTTTTAAAGTCGGAAGGCGAGAGTCTGTTGGCGCGTGCGCCGGGCTGCGGGCCGGCCGCTCGCCGCCTGCGAACCATGTGGCATCCCCTAGTTGAAGAGAGCCTGCCAACCCACGCGCGTGACAAGACGCCGCCGCAGGCCAAGGGCCCACCACTCCTACGCCTAGGCCCAGGCGCGGATTCTTTGCGGCCCAAAGCCGTCCGCACGTCTTCCGGCGGCGGTTTCCGCACTGTCTTTAGGGCGTAGTAATCGCAGGACGTGGGGGAGTGGGTGCAGTTAATCCCCCGTCCCCCCCACGCCTCGCCTCCTCGGCTTTGCCGCACGAGGCTATAAGTAGGGGAGGAGGGGAAGCGGCAGACGCTCGCACGCTCCTCTCCTCTCCGCCATCTTCTTCCTCCTGCTTTCCCTCACAGCAGCGCCTCGCCGCCGCGCCGTCCCACCATTCTTTTCCCCGCCGCCGCACTCATTCTTGTCGGCCTCACGCCGCCATGTAGTACGGCGGGGACTAGGACGGCTCCAACGTCCATATGGACCACGTCGAGTTCCTCCGCAAGACGCGGCGGCTGCCCGGCGCGGATAAGGTGCGGGTCCGTCTCGCGCCTGAGAAGGAGATCACGCCGGAGCCGGAGGAAGGCGAGCGGGTGGTCTTCCGCTCGCATTTCCCGCGCGGCATCGGCTTGCCAGCGAGTGCTTTCTTCCGTTCCTTCCTCGAATTCTATCAACTCCAGCCGCACCACCTCACCCCGAACACGGTGGTGCTGCTGTCCGCCTTCATCACCTTGTGCGAAGGCTATCTTGGCGTTCTCCCCACCCTCGAGCTCTGGGGTAGTTCTTCCAGTCCAAGCTGGGCACGCGTATGCAGGGCGTGCCGGCCCTGAGTGGCGCCTTCATCGCGATGTGGAGGGTGGCAGTCGACAACCCCTTCCCCGTCATCACGCTAATCCAGTCGGTGAAGCTCTGGCAGAAGTCATACTTCTACGTGAAGAACGTCGCCCCGCAAGGCGACTACGTCAATTTGCCGTCTTATGTAGCCGGCCCGCCGGCGGGTAGGCGGCCCCAGTGGTCCTATCGGGCCGTGACGCTGACGCCGGCTGGAGCCGCGGCCGTCGCCCGACTGCGGGTGATTATCCAGTCGGAGGGCCTGACTGGGTCCGACTTGCTGGCCGCCTTCGTCGCGCGCCGGGTTCTTCCGCTTCAGAGCCGCCCTCACCTGATCTGTCAGATGAGCGGCCAGCTCGATCCGAGTCGGATGTGCACCAAGGACATGCCGCACGACGAGGTGGCCCATATGGTGAATTACCTTGCGAACTGCAAGCTCTCCGCAGAATGCCAGTTTGGCAAGGAGCCATATTCTCGGGCACATCCGCCGCCCACGGTATGTTCTCTTTTTCCCTTTCTTCTCTTAGTTTTGTCGCTGAGTTCCTTTTGGCCGACTCTGACCAGTCGGCACGTCTCGGCAGAGCCCTCTCCTTCGGCCTGCAGGCGGGTCGGAGGCGGAGCGCCGATTCCTCCCCGACCGGACGGAGCACGACCTGGAGGACCCCGACTTGGGGGCGGCCGCCATGGATGACAACACCGAGGCGGGTGGCGGCCAAGCCGGCGGCGAGGCAGGCGGCTCCGGGCTTGGAGTCAGCTTCGACGACTGGCCGGATGACGACGAGGCGGAAGTCGTCCCACGCCGCCAGCCGGCGTCTGGCCACAGCGCGGGTTCCTCCGCCGCGCCGCCTGCTCGGGGCGGCGGGCAGAAGCGTCGTGCCACGTCGGGCTTGTTCGGCAGTCGGCCAAAGAAGCCCAAGGGCGGGGCAGCGGCGACCAGGCGGGATGAGGCGGCCGCGAAGGCGGCCCGCTTCCGCAAGGCGGTGAAGCAGCCGCAGACGGTGTCGGCGTAAGTGTATACTCCTTCGTGTATTCTTTCTTCTTTTCTCTGGTAGTTCCTGAATCCTTGTCCTTTCTCAAAAAATCAGGGCTCCACTGTCGCTCGAGCGGGTTGCTGCCGCCTCCGTCGTTGGATCGCCGGGAGGATCCGGGAGCACCACTCGCCGCATGGACCCCCGTGCCGAGCTTTAGGCGGCGACGGAGCGAAACGCGCGGGAGGAGCGAGAGGCAGAGGAGTTAAGGGCGGCCTCCGCCAAGGCGGCGCAGGAGGAGGAGGCGGCGAAGGCGCGCGCCGATGCAGCGTTTAAGGCCCAAGCGGAGGCTGCGGCCGCGGCGATGGCGGAGGGGGCCTTGCTTGTCACCCCTCTGCGTGTCGTGGCGCCTGAGGCCCCAGAGCCCCCGCCAGAAGAAGACGGCGGTGACCAGCCGGGATTGGAGAGGGAGGACGACGTCGTCATCCCGGAGAGGGAGGCAGCACCGGCCCCGCCGACTGGGGCGACCCAAGGCGGCCGGCCTAACTTGCCGCCTGCACAATCGGCCGGGGCGAGCCGGCCGCGAGGACTGATCTGGTGGTCCAGACGCCATCGCGCCAGCGCGCAGGGAAGGCTGCATCGGAGCCGCAGAAGGCCGCGGGCTCCAGCTCGTCGGCCCAGGACATGAAGGCGGCCAGCGCCAGCTCGGGGTGGACGCCGGGTGGAGGGACGGCTGTGGTGAACGTGGCCGCGCAGGACGTCCGGAACCGGCTTCAAGCCCAGGCTGCGGCGCTGAGGAAATATAATGACGAGTTCCTTGCGACGCGGGCGGCCATTCGGGTTAGTCTTCTTGTCTTTGCTTTTTTGATCTTGGTTTCTTCCATGGGGGCGCGTCAGCGCACCCACTGGGTGTAGTCCCCGAGTTCCGAGTCGGCTGCTGAGCAGGCGGCTTGGAACTTCCTAGCGGGCCTTGTTTTGCTATTCTTGTTCTCATTCGCTCCTCTGCCTGACTTGCAGGACTACCACAACCTCCGCGCGGCTGCCTTCAACTTCCAGGCTCGGGAGCTGACCCAGAAGACTGCTGACCTATCTGAGAGCCGGGGTAAGTGCTTCATCTTTTATCTCACGTGGGGGCGCGTCAGCGCACCCACTGGGTGTAGTCCCCGAGATTCGGGCCGACTGCTGAGCAGTCGGGTCGGATCTTCCTTGACGACTTCTTCCTTATTGCTTCTTTCTTTTCTGCCATCCATGCAGCGGCCAACGCCAATCTAAGGGAGCAGCTGGGCGAGACTAGGGCCGCCCTCCGCGCTAAGGAGGCCGAGTTTGCCGCCTTGGCACAGGAGCGTGACCGCCTGGCCAAGAGGTTGGCCAACCAGGAGGAGAGCCACAGGGCGGCCCTGAAGGCGGTGCGGGACAGCAAGGCCGCCTTCCAAGCCGAGTATGAGACAGAGGCGGCCAGCTGGGCCGAAGCGAAGCAGACGCTGATCAACGGCTATGTCCAGATCGAAGACTTGGTTGACGGTAGGCCGCCTTCCTCTTCGTCCTTGCTTGCCGCTTGCCGTTTTAGCTTGTTTTCTGACTTGGTGTTTTTCTCTTCTTTCTCTTTCTTCCTTGCGCGGAGTACTTCCCTGGCTACTCTACCACAGGCAACCAGGTCGTCGAGGCCCACTACGAGGCACAAAGGCCGGCTGGCGCCGAGATCGCACCAAACGCTCGCCGGTCGCTGGAGGAGTAGCTCTTGGCGATCCAGGCCCGCCTCCAGCCGGCTCATCGCCTGCTTCGCCGGTTTCAGCGTGTTGGGGCGCAGGTGTTGGCCGCTCTCTGGCCTGGTGAAGTGACTCCCCGCACCCCTAGTCGGACTGCCGACTGGCTGGAGGTGGCGGTCGGCCGCTTCGAGGCCTGGAAGGCTTCGGCGGCTCGGTCCGGCGCCAGGCGGGCGCTGGAGTTCGCCAAGGCCTGGTATCCCGAGCTGAGTCTGGACCAGCTGGCCACCTGGCGGCAGGAGGCCGACACGGAGCTGGAGCCGGCGCGGCCGGCTATCATCCAGCGGGCTTCGGCGATCGCCGACTACACCGACACCAGCGCCTTCGCTCCTGAGGTGGAGGACAACGGTGTTGCCCAGCCGGAGGAGTGGTTCGGGCTGAACCCGGCAGACGGCGAGGACTCAGCAGAGGAGATCGACTCCAGCGACGAGGGCGAGGAGGAGGAGGACGAGGGTGAATACGCCGGGCCAGATGGTGGAGCGGCCGGTCAGCCTTAGCTTGACCGTGCCTCCAGCAACAAGGCACGCGCGGGTGCACCGTCTGCAGCCGGCGATGATCAAGCCGAGACCCGCCAGCCGGCCACTCCTCCAGCCGGTGGCGCCGTCTCCACCGACCAACCCGGCTCCCACACTGCGCCCTTAGTATAGTCTGTTGCCTCTATTCTCCTGTTTTACCACTCTTGGAACAGTATTTTGTTAGGTTTGCACAATTCCACCCACTGGGGGTGTATTCGAACTATATTGATTACCGGCCTGTTGGGGGCCTTATGTGTAAATATAATTATGCATGTGTTTGGCTTTCCCTTGTTCTATGCTTTTCATCCTTCTGCTGTTTCCTTTGCCGCCCTCCCTTGGTTGTCGCCTCCCCAATCGGACAGTTGCTCTGCAATCTGTGGCTGGAGAAGTGCTTGGCCAGTTGGGAGGGCAAGTACTCTAGCTTTGTTGGATTATAGCGAAGTGATTGGGAGGCCAGCCAGCCGGCTGTTTTGACAGCCGGCAAGCATGGTTGGAGGCCGTCTTTGCGTTATACAAGTTCGTTAGTCCTTAGCCGTTTTTCATGTGGGCATCCTTTCTGCCTTTGGCTCTTGCCAGTCGGACAGTCGGTTCTTCGAGCTGCGACTTTCAACAAGAGAGGGCTCGGGTGCCGGCACACTACTTGTCTGACTTCAGGTAGAACTTTAATATAACTTAAGGCGGCCAGTCCCCGGGCCGACTAGTCGAACCCGGTGCCAGACAGAAAATCAAATGTAATAATACATTCATGAATATGACACTCGTCATTCATAGATAAAGGAGGGCAGTCCCCGAGTGCTCCTCGGGGGGCCCGTTATTTCGTACTTAATACAAAAAGGTAGCATGTTACATACTGCTTTTAACTGTAAAATCTTCTCAGGAGGTTCGCGTTCCATGGTCGCTCCGACTCCTTGCCGGAATCATCCCTCTTGCGTGCTCTTGGTTTTTGTGCGTCGATCAGGTAGTAGGAGTCGTTGCCTAGTGCCTTGCTGATGACGAAAGGGCCTTCCCAAGGGGCCGAGAGCTTGTGCTGGCCGGCTGTTCGCTGGATCAGCCGAAGCACAAGGTCGCCCTCTTGGAAAGATCTTGGCTTGACCTTGCGGTTGTGGTAACGGCGCAAACCCTGCTGGTAGATGGCGGACCGGCTGAGTGCTAACAGCCGACCTTCTTCCAGCAGGTCGACGCCGTCTTCTCGCGCTTCCTTGGCCTCCGCCTCCGTGTACATGGTGACCCGAGGCGAGTCGAACTCGATGTCGGTTGGGATGACAGCCTCGGCACCATATACAAGGAAGAACGGAGTGAAGCCGGTTGACTTGTTAGGGGTAGTACGCAGACTCCAGAGGACAGCCGGCAGCAAATCGAGCCAGCAGCCGGCCGATCGCTCCAGTGGTACGACCAGTCAGGGCTTGATGCCGGAGAGGATGAGTCCATTTGCTCGCTCGACCTGGCCGTTTGACTGCGGGTGGGCAACAGACGCTAAGTCCAGTCGGATACCCTGCGTCGCGCAGAAACGTGCCAGTGCTCCTTTGGCAAAATTTGTGCCGTTGTCGGTGATGATGCTGTGCGGCACGCCGTACCGAGTAGTGATGTCGGCAATGAATGTCACGGCAGTCGGCCCGTTCAGCTTCTTGATCGGCTTCGCTTTGATCCACTTGGTAAATTTGTCCACGGCGACCAGCAGATGTGTCAAGCCGCCGCGGGCTGTCTTGAATGGGCCCACCATGTCCAGCCCCCAGACGGCAAAGGGCCAGGTGAGGGGGATGGTCTTGAGTGCAGAAGCCGGCAGGTGTTGCTTGGAGCTGAAGACTTGGCATCCTTTGCAGTTTTTGACTATCTCTTTGGCATCTTCCAAAGCAGTCGGCCAAAAGAAACCGTGGCGGAAGGCTTTGGCCACAAGTGATCTTGAGGCTGCGTGGTGGCCGCATTCGCCTTGGTGGATATCCTTGAGGATTGCCACACCATTCTCTGGCTCGACACAGCGCTGGAAGACTCCGGTGACGCTGCGCTTGACAAGTTCTCTGTTTATTATTGCATATGCTCCGGCTCGACGTTGCACTAGTCTTGCCGAGATCTCATCAGTCGGCAGCTCTCTGTTGACTAGGAAGTTGAGGATGGGCTGGGCCCATGATGAAGCTGTGACTTCTTCTACTGTCAGTACGGCTACTGTGACTCGGGTGGGTGAGTTGGGTGGTGGAGAGTTGGAGTCGGCCACCGCTTCTTGTGTCGCTGCAGTCCCCGAGCCGACTGCTGCAGTCCCCGGGCCGGGTTCAGATGTCCCCGGGTCGCCTGTCGAAGTCCCCGAGCCACCTGCTGGGTTCCTCCAGTCGGATCCGGCTGCATCGGGGGCAGGCGGTACGAAGATAGAGTCCGACTCTGGAGACGGCTTGATAGACGGTTTGAGGAGGCGCTGGAGAGAGACACCGGTTGGTATAGCCTGTCGGGTGGACCCGATCCGTGCCAGGGCATCTGCTTGGTCGTTGTCGACCCATGGCACGTGAAGGAACTCACACCCTTCGAATTACCCACTGATCTGCTGGACGAGGAATCGATAGCTCGCCATGTTTGCATCCTTGGCGTCCCAGTCGCCAGATGACTGCTGGACCACCAAGTCTGAGTCACCATAACACAGGATCCGGCGTATGCCGAGCTCTTTGGCTAGCCGGAGCCCGTGTATGAGCTCCTCGTACTCGGCCACGTTATTGGAGGCGACGAAGTGGATTTGCAGCGTGTATCTGAGTTTGTCGCCTTTGGGAGAGGTGGGGACGATGCCGGCTCCCAAGCTGGTAGAAGATTGTGTAAGGCGCCAGCGCAATGGCCCATTTAGCCACCCGACCGGATGCATCCCGACTGCCAATGATCTCGGCAAGCGGGGCGGTGCATACGACTGTGATGGGATGCTCTTGAAAGTAGGGCTTCAGCTTCTTGGCGGCGATGTACACTCCATAGCACATCTTCTGGTAGTGCGGGTAGTTTTGCTTTGAGCTGGATAGTACTTCGCTTAGATAATATACCGGCCTCTGGACTAGCTGGGCTCGGCCTTCTTCTGGGCGCTGGACCACGACGACTGTACTGACCACTCGGCTAGTCACGGCAATGTAGAGGAGCATGGGCTCCTTCTCAGTCGGCGCCGCCAGGACAGGTGGAGTAGTCAGCATCTTCTTCAACTCATGGAAGGCTTGGTCTGCTTGGTCATTCCACTCGAAATGAGTGGATTTCTTCATTAGTCGGTACAGGGGGAGAGCCTTCTCTCCTAGCCGGCTGATAAAGCGGTTTAAGGAGGCCAGGCACCCAGTGAACTTCTGCACGTCTCGCAACTTGGTGGGAATCTCCATTCTCTCAATGGCCTTGATTTTCACAGGGTTGCACTCAATGCCGCGTTCGGAGACCAGAAAACCTAGAAGCTGGCCTGCTGGTACACCGAACACGCATTTCTCGGGGTTGAGCTTGATCTGGAATCGGCGCACGTTGGCAAATGTTTCTTTGAGGTCCTCCAGCAGGATGCCGCGCTTCTCTGTCTTGACCACAATATCGTCTACGTAGACGTGGGCATTTCTACCGAGTTGCTTGAGGAGGCATTTCTGCATGCAACGCTGAAAAGTGGCACCGGCATTCCTCAAGCCGAATGTCATAGTCAGGTAATAGAAAGCTCCGAATGGTGTGATGAAGGCGGTCTGCTGGGTCCAACTTAATCTGGTGGTATCCTGAGTAAGCATCCAAAAAACTCAACAACTCGCATCCGGCCGTGGAGTCTATCACTTGATCAATCCGTGGCAAAGCAAACGGATCTTTGGGGCAGGCCTTGTTGAGGCTAGTGTAGTCTATACACATACGCCACATGTTGTTTTTCTTCAACACCAAGACTGGGTTGGCAAGCCACTCTGGGAAAAACACTTCCATAATAAAGCCGGCGGCGAGGAGTCGGGCTATCTCTTCTCCTACGATTCTTTGCTTCTCTTCTGACAGTCTGCGGAGGGGCTGCTTGACCGGCTTCGCGTCGGCTCGGACGTGCAATTTGTGCTCGGTGAAATCCTTCACAACACCCGGCATGTCCTTTGGGGACCATGCAAAGATGTGTCGATTCTCACGGAGGAAGTCGACGAGCTCGCCTTCCTATTTACTGTCCAGGTTTGCACCAATGACTGCAAACCTTTCCGGGTTCTCCGGGTCCAGAGGTATCTTCTTCGTCTCCTTGGCCGGCTGGAAGGAGCCCTGCGCATCATAATCCTTGGGGTTGGGAGACAAGGCCGGCTGCTTGCCGGCCATGGCCACAACTCGCTCCAGCATCTTCTCTTCTGCCACTACGAGGGACTCGGCCAGCCGACTGCTGGCTGCAGCGCACTCGATGGACTTCTTGTAGTCGCCGGCTACAGTGATGATCCCCTTCGAGCTCGGCATCTTCATCTTCAGGTAGGCGTAGTGGGGCACGGCCATGAACTTGGCCAGAGCAGGTTGGCCAAGCAAGGCGTGGTAAGGGCTCTCCAGATCTACTACCTCGAACCAGATTGCTTCTCGGCGAAAGTGATCCTTGTCTCCGAAGAGAACATCCATCTTGATCTTGCCGATCGGGGAACAGGACAGGCCGGGTACGATGCCATGGAACACGGTCCGGCTTGGCATGAGCTGCTTTGCCTTGAGGTTCAACTTCTCCATGGTATCGCAGTACAGTATGTTCATACTTCTTCCGCCATCAATCAGAACGCGGGAGAATCGGGTAGCTCGACTCTCCGTTGCGAGGGTGACATCCAACACTGATGCGTAGGAGCCAGGGGACGGCATCACCTCTGGGTGATCGGCCCGGCTCCAGTTGATAGGCTTCTCGGACCAATGCATGAACTCGGGGTTGCTTGAGACGACTGCGTTGACCTCTTGGTGCTGTCGGCGCCGGCTGCGCTTGTCTTCAACCTGACTCGTGAAGACGGCATAGGCGGCGTGCTCTTTAGGGAACTCATCTTGAATGGCTCCGACTACTGGTCGAGCAGCCGGCTGCTGGGGGGCTGGAGGCGGCGGGCCGGGAGGCGGAGGCGGCACCAGCCCCTCGCCCTTGGAGATCCGTGTGAGCCAGTGGCACTTTCGGGTCGTGTGGTTGGATGGCTTCGTGCCGCTATGGAACTTGCAGGGGCATCGAGAGTCTGCTCGTAGGAGAAGGCCGGCTGCCAAGCCGGCCTGCCACCCTTCTTCTTGGGAGCAGGCCGCTTTTCGGGCTGCTCATCCTTGACTGTGGCCACCTGCCGACTGGTGGATGGCGGCATAGGGGCCTTGCGCTTGTGGTCGTTCTGGTAGGGGCGCCGATTGGAGTCACCAGCCGGCCTCTTGGGAGCCGGAGCGAGCACCTTCCCAGAGGCGTCCACTCGGAGCTCGGTCTTCATCAAGGAGTCGGCCGTGGTGTACTTGCCCGCAATGATCAGCAGCTCGTCGAGGGTAGCCGGCTCGTCGCAGAGGAGTCGGTGCTTGAGGAGGGTGCCCTCTCGGCACCCGACGGTGAAGTATTCGATGGCTTGAACCTCGTGCACCCCCTCGCAGGAGTTGCGGAGCTCAGCCCACCGCGTGAGGTAGTCGCGGGTGGACTCGTTGGGCCCTTGGACGCATAGGGAGAGCTAGCGGGGCTTGGGAGGCCGCTTGTACGTGCTGGTGAAGTTGCGGACAAAGACTTCCGTGAAGTCCAGCCAGCTGTTGACGCTGTAGGGCTTGAGGCTGTTGAGCCAGGTGTGTGCCATGCCTTGCAGCATGAGAGGGACGTACTTCACGGCTACGCACATGTTGCCGTTCGCTATGCTGACAGCAGTAGAGTAGTCGATGAGCCAATCTTCCGGCTTCACAGAGCCGTTGTACTTGGGCGTGTCTCTGGGGAGCGAGAACCCTTTGGGGAAGGGCTCGTCGCGAATACGGGGGCCGAAGCATGGCGGGCCGACATCGTCTTCTTCTTCTAGCACCAGGGATCGAGCTAGGCGGTCGATCCGGTGGCGGGCGTCGTTCTCGCCGACTCCTTCGCGGTGGCCTAGTTGGCCACCAATAGTCGGATGCGTGACAGGCGGCGGGGTGGGATATCTCTCCCCTCGAGGCGGGGGGGGAGGCGGATTTCCTTGGCGCTCCACTGCTCGAGGGCGGCCTTCCGCGTCGCGCTCGATGGTGATCCGAGTCCGGCTGCGGCAAGCAGCCGGCTCCTTGTCTTTCCTAGCACAGGCGCCGCTCGCAGTCGGCGACCGGGATGTCGCGGCGTGCTCTCGGCGTGGGGGAGGACTCTCAGCGTGGGCGCCGGCTTCGTGCCGTTCTGCGGCCGCGTCGATCAGCTGCTGGATTCGCCTTGTCATGTAGGGGAGCTCATCAGCCCCCAGCCCATTTAGCTCTTCAGCGGCCGCCTGAGCGGCTCGCAGATTCTCGAGCGGGGTGGCGTAGATGGGGCGGTCTACCCCCAGCATGCTGGCGATGGCTGCGCCGCGCTTCTTGACAAGGCCGGCTCGGCTCGGCCCGCCATGAGGCGGCGTGCCAAACGCGGCGGGGTCGACTTCGCGCTGGTGAGCCTCGGTGAGGCATCTCATGGAGGCTATCTTCTGGCCTTCCGCGATGAGGGCGAGGCGGCGTGCCTCCAGGGTCTCGGCGTCGGCGTCGGCCGGGATGGGGACGGACAAGTCATGCATCGCCGTTTGCACGGCGTCGTGGGTGTTCTCGCCCGAGTCGGTGACGTGGCTGATGACCAACACCTCAGTGACAGCGCTGGTGCCGCTGTCAGCTCGGGGGAGAGGGTCGTTGAAGACTACCACGTCGGAGGGGTAGGCGTCGAGCGATGCCGTGTCGGAGTCGACAAGCATCGGGTCGGTGGAGCCGACCGACTCCAAGTCTACAGCAAGCTCGCTGGAGACGTGGAGTTGGTCGAGGAGGCTGACGAGGCGACTCTCGGGGTAGTCCGTGCCTGCGTCGGATGCGGGCTCGTCGGAGATGTGAGCCTCGCCAAGAAGATCGGCGAGGCAGCTCGCTGCGCAGGCGTCGTCAACGCCTTGCAGCGCGTCGGGGCAAGCGCCATCGGGTGCAGCGGGCTGGCTGCGCTCGCGGGGGAGGAAAAGGGTTCCCGTCCAGAACAGGTCTCCGGACAACGGTGCACCTAGCCCCACGGTGGGCGCCAAATGTCGTGTGGTAGGTGCGACATATGCCAACGTGTGGCTTATCATTGTGGGAGCCAGTAAGACGTCGCCGGTGCCTGGAAACGGGATGAGGCGAAGACATGCACACTGGCGAATCTTACCCAGGTTCGGGGCTCTCCGTGGAGATAACACCCCTAATCCTGCTCTGCGGGGTCTCCGCATGATCACTAGATCAAGACAAGTAGCTACAAGTGCTCCTTGAGCTGTCGGGTTAGAGGGAAAAGAAGGGCAAGGCTAGCTCTCCTTTTCTCTGTGTGTGGTGTGTGTAATTCTATGAGACCAACCCTTTGCATGGGTGTCCCGGGGGGTTTATATAGGCCTACCCCCAGGGGTACAATGGTAATCCGGCTGGGTGCGGGTCCCAGCCATCAGTGTCTATGCTGGCCGGCTTCTCCGCCGGTCATTGGGGCCTGCCGACTGGTGGGTCCCGCCGGCTGCCGGCTTCTTGGCCGGCACGCCGGCCCCACCGCATGGGGGCTTTGTCGGCGGCTGGTTACTCTTGCCTCGCCTCTGATTACGAGGGCTTTGTCGAGGTAAGCATGGCTATAGTGTCTCCGCCTTGCGAGCTCTCACTGTAGCCTTACCTCGTCTTGTCTCCTTAATAGGGCGCATGCTTCGAGGGAGGAAGGTAGCCGGCTGTTGGGAGCCGGCCACATCCCTGGCCGACTAGAGGAGGCCGGGCCGTCTCCAGATGTCTCCCTGGCAAAGGGGCCCGCCGCCCGCGGGCCGTTCTGGCACCTGTCGTGGGTGACGTCGGGGCCAACATGGCTACAGTGCCGCGCCGGACGGGGGATGGCTCGCCCGTACGGCGCCCTGTGGCCATGCCTGTTCCGGGATTCGGGGGTAGTGGGTTGTACTGCGGCCACGCCCCATCCTATCACCGTTATGTGGGTACAGTCTTAGTGGGTTCAGTCTTGGCCGGCTTGTGGGAGTCGGCTTTCTTCATGGCCGGCTTCTGGGAGTCGGTCCTCTTGGGGCCGGCTTCCTGGAGTCGGCTATCTCGTATCTTTCTTGGGGGAGGTTTTCCGAGACTGGGTCGCCTTCTGGGAGTCGGCCCTGGGGATAGCCGGCCGGGGGAAGGCGGCCCTATGTTTTGTATGCTTGAAGGCTCGAATGGCCCGATAATTTTTCGAAGAGCCAGGGGGAGTCGGTTAGGCTACCTGTGGCCATTTACTCCGACAACACAACACTCCTGTTGTTCTATGTTGACACTAGAAAATTTTGGAAAGCAATAACAGGCAACGGATATCGTCCCGTCCCTAAATGTGGTACGTTCCCTATCGAAACCAACGTGCTTGTTGGGAGAAGCTCTAGTTTGTAAGAAGGTTATACCCAAATTAACCTACCCCAAATGGGACAAAAGTTTCACCACGGCATGTCGATGCCGCTCCATGATAGCATGCCAGGTTTCATGAACTTCAGACGAGTTTTTGATTTACTAGAATTTAAAAACCAGGTATCTAAACGTGTTGCCGGCAATCAACAGTGCCCTGGTGTTTGAAATTCATTCCCATCTCTTGCATGCGACCTAGAAATTCACCGAAGGACACACATGTGATTTTTCAACCAACTTTGGTGCATTGGAGCATGTGCTTGTAGTTCAAATTTGAATTATGCACATAAAATGCCTAGAAAACCCAGTTAATGTATAAAAAAGGCCAAACGAACCCTGAAAAATTCATTCTCATTTCTTGCATGGGACATAAGCATGCACTGAAGGATACATATTTGATTTTTCAACCAATTTGTATGCACCGGAGCATGTGCATGTAGTTTAATTTTAAATTGTGCACCTGAAATGGCTAGAAAACCAGTTTAATGTATAAAATGTCCAAACAAACCCTGAATAATTCTAATTCTTTTACGATACACATATAGTTGCATGTTCATTGAAGATAAAAGGTCTAGCAATTCAAACAGCGTCCATTGTCGTTGTGACCCCATTTTGTAATTCAAATCAAGTAGATCGCACACTGTTTATTATCACCAACCGTGTGAGACGTAGTACAAAATATCTTGGAGTACCGTCGGTGTATATTATGCCTATGGCTTACGTGAGAATGTGCGTCGGCTACAGTCCACAGCCGGCGTGTCCATCACACTAGCTCGCTCCCAAAAACTCCCGCCGCTGCATCCCTCGCAATCTCGAAAATATTACTGCCTCGTAATCTCGAAAATATCTACCGCCTAGAAGGTTTTAATGTTTGATAGCACATGATTGGTATGTGCGGACCGTGTGCGATGTCTGTTACTCCCGCTCTGCTTTAGTCCCTTGATTCAAATTTTCAGTAGCCCCGGCATTTTACTCCCGCGTCTGCATCACTCGCAATCTCAAAAATATTTGCTCGCCCTTGATCCAAATTTTCAGTAGCCCCGCCTTGTTATTCCCGCCTAGTAATTTTTTCAATTGCCACAGTATTTCATCAAACACAACCTTGCCCCCCCCCGCCCCCCTCCACACACACCCCAAAACCTCCGCTCACACAGACACACACAACCCTCGAAACCATTGGTAGGTCGCCGCCATCGCCGGCACCTCCATCCTCAACCTATGCCTGTGTGCCGGGGAGCTCGAAGAGCCAATGGCCAAAAAGAGGTTTATCGCGGCCTTTTCGCCCGACGCCGGCGAGGTGGCCGCAGAGGTGTCCCCGTCATCCTCCACGGGCCTGATACGCCGTCACCGGTCCACCGATCCTCCCGCTGCCCCGACGCCGATTCGAGGACTTCCCCGTCCTCCCTCGTACCCGGCAGCCGACGAAGTCCTACCTAGGGATCCGGCAGCGGTAGTGGGGGATGTGGGTCGCTGAGATTACAGATCGAGAGACCCACACCCGCCGGTGGCTCGGTAGCTTCCACACGGCCGAGCTCGCGGCCATGGAGTATGACCGCTGGCAGGTCCGCTACCACGGCACGGCGGCTAGGCTCTGCTACCTCTTGAGCACAGTGTTGGTTTTCCCTTGAAGAGGAAAGGGTGATGCAGCAAAGTAGCGTAAGTATTTCCCTCGGTTTTTGAAAACCAAGGTATCAATCCAGTAGGAGGCCACACGCAAGTCCCTCGTACCTACACAAACAAATAAGAACCTTGCAACCAACGCGATAAAATGGTTTTCAATCCTTTCACGGCCACTTGCAAAAGTGAGATCTGATAGAGATAATAAGATAAATATTTCTGGTATTTTTGTTTTATAGATTGGAAAGTAAAGATTGCAAAATAAACGGCGACATAAATTGGCAAGTTGATGAAAGATTAATATAATGGAAAATAGACCCGGGGGCCATAGGTTTCACTAGTGGCTTCTCTCAAGATAGCATAAGTATTACGGTGGGTGAACAAATTACTGTCGAGCAATTGATAGAAAAGTGCATAGTTATGAGAATATCTAGGCACGATCATGTATGTAGGAATCACGTCCGCGACAAGTAGACCGAAACGATTCTGCATCTACTACTACTACTCCACACATCGACCGCTATCCAGCATGCATCTAGAGTGTTAAGTTCATAAGAACAGAGTAACGCATTAGGCAAGATGACATGATGTAGAGGAATAGACTCAAGCATATGATATAAACCCCATCTTTTTATCCTCGATGGCAACAATACAATACGTATCGGTTCCCCTTCAGTCACTGGGCTCGAACACCGCAAGATTGAACCCAAAGCTAAGCACTTCTCCTATTGCAAGAAAGATCAATCTTGTTGGGGATATAACTATTGGTGTAACCCGCCCAGGAGGGGCCGGGTTACGCTATAACAATTCATTATATGAAGCCCAATATCAAGCTTGAAGATGGCGGTTCAGTAAAGGGCCCAAAGCCTGTAGGCGACTTAAAGGCCCGTAGTGATAAACCGCCGTGATGGTATGACTTGTGTTGTAAGGCAAGATTAACTAGTTGCCGAGTCGGATACTATTTATAAGCCGGCCGGGACTCTGTAGGCCGCGGGGCGTCAACCCGTGTATATAAGGGGATGACCCGCCAGCGTTTTAAGGCAAGTAACATCAAATCGGTAGCGAGGCATAGCGGATTCGCTCCCTGGTCATCGAAACCCTAGTAATTCCACCTCAACTGGAGTAGGCTTTTACCTTCACCGTAAGGGGTCGAACCAGTATAACCCTCATGTCCTTTGTCCCGTTTTAACCCCTTTAAGCTTCCTAGTTGCGATGGCTCCATGACTAAGTCCTTTCACGAGGACATCTGCCGTGACTATTCCACGACAGTTGGCGCCCACCGTGGGGCCAGCGCACGGTAGATTTGAGTTCTTGAAGGGCAGCTTCGAAGGGCTCAAGGGATACGCTGTGGGCCGGATGACCAAGAGTCGTCGCGGCAAGCTCTACATCGACGACGCAGGCTGGGGCCCCGACGCCGGCTCAATCGAGTACGGGTACCGGGTCCCGTTCGGCGGAATCCATGTTTTCATTGGCAAGATTGGCGAGACGGGCCCTGAGCCGGACATCTGCACCGACCTCATCGAGACGGCTCAGCGTGCAAGACCCGCCCGGACTCTGCGTGCCTTGAAGCGTGCTTTCGTGGGATGCATCCAGGGAGGACTCTTTGAAGGATCTAGATCTAGCGATGAGACGGCCATCTGCTCTAATGGTGAATCATCCACAGGTGAGACGGACTCGTTGTATCAACTTCGAGACGGCAGGCTCGGGGGTTGTTCCGATGGCGACAGTATTCCGGACCCTTTTGAGCCGCCAAGACGGGTTGGAATCTTCATGGCCGGCACGCAACCTGTTCAAAACTCCGCCGTTGGGGCAGGAGGCCCTGTGCACTCGCCGGCTTAGGTGCTGATGGATCTCACGGATAAGATGACTGCCCTATTAACCGCCACGATCGTCCCAGCGGATCAAGCTCAACATGATGCAGAGGTGGCACAGTTAAAGCTGGATATAGCACGAGCCAAGGAAGATGTGGCAGCGGAAGGAATCAGGATGGCTGCAGAACGGGCGGCTCTGGACGCCCAGACTCAGCTGATTCAGGCACAGTCTTTCCGGCTCACAATGGATCAGAACGCATCTAATGAGGTCATGAGAAGGAGGCATCAGAAGGCTCAATCTCGGCTCCCTCCGGTTTATGATCCTCGAAACCTCTGCAACATGCCCGATGCAGGGCCTAGTAACCCGCCAGAAATCACGGCACCCGGGGCTGGAACGCTGGTTCAGCCGCAAGTGATGGGGCCTCCCCGTGTGAATACTGCCCCACCTCAGTACGTGCCAATACCACCGGGTCATTATTCTAATCCATTGGAAAACATGATCGCTGCAGCGGCGCGACTGGCGGCTCTCCCAGTCGAGGGTGATTCTCCAACGGCGGTCGAAACCCGCAGGGTCAGAGAACTTCTTCAGACAGCTTTGGCACAACAGGAGAAATATTCATATAGCCGAGACAGGATTCATTCAACCCCTTGTCCAAGCCGGAGCCCAAGTTATAGCAGACACATGGTTTCAGCGGCCGGCTCAAGCAACGTCCGGTGCCGTGACATGCCAGCTGGCCATGGCCCGGTGCATAATGGAGCCTTTAACGCGGTAGACCAAGACAGAGCACGTCAAGAGGCGAAGCAGGCGGCTCAGCTGACAGCTTACCAGCCCTTCCCGGTTTATCCGACGGCTTCTATCGAGGCAGGCATAGCTACGAGGACCGGAGGTGTCCCTTGTCTGGTGCCGGCTCTCCGTAACGAACGTCTGCCCAAAGATTTCAAAGGACCTAGGAAGGTACCTAATTACACGACTGACTTACAGCCTGGAGCATGGATTGAAAGCTACGAGATGGCTATGGAGTTGCTGGAGGTCAGCGAAGCGGCGATGGCCAAATACTTCACCATGATGTTGGATGGGACTGCCGGCACTTGGTTGAAGGGACTGCCACCTAATTCCATCGGGTCATGGGCAGAGCTGAAAGCCCGGTTCATCCAAAACTTCAAAGATACATGTAGGCAATCTATGTCAATTGTGTATTTGACTAACTACAAGCAGCAAGAAGGCGAGTCTACAACCCATTCGGTACGTCGGGTCAAGGAAATAATACATTCGTCTGATAAGATGGATGCTGGCTCTGCGGTCTTAAAGTTGGAGCAAAATTATCGTTTTGCGCCCCTGAAGATGAAGCTTGGGTGGCTCAAGCGCGATTGCAACGATATGGGTACGCTGATGACGACTCTGGTCAAGTATGCCGACTCTGATAGTACCAAGGATCCCGTGTCTGATGAGGAAAAGACAGGGAAGGGAAAGAAGAATGGCAACGGCAAGGGCCCTCAGCATAACCCGGCGAGTCAAGGAGGTAATAAGCGTAAGGCTGATGATGGTATGGAGTTTGTGGCCAACACCAACACGCAGGGTAACAATCACCGACATAAGGGGAGACCACCTCCCCGGTCTGGCGGGTCAGGCCCGACGCTTGAGCAATTGTTAAATGAGCCCTGTCCAAGGCATGGCTCTAGGGAGAAGCCGGCCACTCACTATGGAAAGACTACGCGATCATGAAAGCTTTCAAGAATTCCAACATGTTCAACGGTAACAATGGGCAGGGCGGCGGCTCAGGTGGCGGCGGCTTTCATGGCCCGGGCGGCGGTTCAAATTCCAATTTTTAGAATTCTCAAGGTAATCAAGGTGGTTTTAACCAGCAATCTGGCTAGGGTAATCAACAGCAGCAGGGGGATACCAGACCCATCCAAAGCAGCTCAACAGTGGACAGTATCATGTGTTTACTACCAGTTTGTGCAAGCGAGACCAGAAGCTTCATAAGAGGGTTGTGAACGCCGTTGAGCCGGCAGTTCCACGTTACTTGCGATGGTCAGAGCAGCCGATTGTATGGAGTAGGGAAGATCACCCTCCCCGGGTTGGTAATCCGGGTCACCTGGCCTTGGTGGTGGCTCCTCGGGTTGGTGGGTATAAATTCACTAAGGTACTCATGGACGGAGGTAGTAGCATCAACATCCTCTATTATGAGACCTTCCGTCGTATGGGATTAACTGATAAAAGCCTCAACCAGTCCAATACTGTTTTCCATGGTGTGGTGCCCGGTAAGTCGGCGTATCCAGTTGGTAAGATCGACCTGGAAGTAGCCTTTGGAGATGAGTACAACTACATGGCCGAAAAACTGACTTTTGAGGTGGTCAAAATCAGAAGCCCGTACCATGCTTTATTTGGGTGGCCGGCTTACGCCAAGTTCATGGCACGGCCGTGTTACGTATATTTGCAGCTCAAGATGCCGGGTCACAATGGGACCATTACGGTTCATGGCAGCCGAAAGATAGCTTTGGAGTGCGAGGAACGTGACGCTGCTTACGCTGAATCTGTTTGTGCGACAGAGGAATTAAAGTTTTACAAGGATAATGTTGACCCGGTAGATATGACGTCTTTGAAAAAGCCGACCATGGAGCATGAGCCGGTAATGAAATTTAAGTCGGCCGATGAGACTAAGCTTATTGACTTTGTTCCAGGCGACTCATCTAAGCAGTTCAGCATCAGTGCTAATCTGGATCCTAAATAGGAAAGCGCGCTCATCGAGTTCATCCGTGAGAACCGGGACATCTTTGCATGGAAACCTTCTGACATGCTGGGTCTACCGAGAGAACTCGCTGAGCACACTCTTAATATTGATCCAAAATTTAAGCCAATCAAGCAATTTCTCTGGCGGTTTAACGAGGGGAGGCGGAAAGCCATTGGTGAGGAGGTAGCCCGGCTCTTGGCGGCCGGGTTCATCGTTGAAGTCTTTCATCCAGAATGGCTAGCTAACCCAGTGCTCGTGCTCAAGAAGAACGGCACCTGGCGCATGTGTGTGGATTATACGGATTTAAACAAGGCTTGTCCGGCTGATCCGTTTGCTCTCCCTCGTATTGATCAAATTATTGATGCTACGGCGGGTTGTGAGCGTTTGAGTTTTTTGGATGCTTACTCTGGTTACCATCAGATCAAAATGGCGTTCATTACCCCTTTTGGAGCCTTCTGTTATGTGTCTATGCCTTTTGGGCTCAAGAGCGCCCAGGCGACTTACCAGCGGTGCGTATAGAATTGTCTTCATAATCAGATTGGCCGCAACGTTCATGCCTATGTGTATGATATTGTGGTAAAATCCAGAGAGAAGGAGACCTTGATAGACGATCTGAGGGAGACCTTTGGTAATCTCCGGGTCTACAAGATGATGCGTAACCCGGCCAAGTGTGTTTTTGGTGTTCCTGGAGGCAAGCTCTTGGGTTTTCTGGTTTCTCATAGAGGCATTGAAGCTAACCCGGAGAAGATCAAGGCAATCACCTCTCTGGCTAAGCCGGCGTGTATAAATGACTTCCAGCGTCTGGCGGGTCGGATCGCTGCTTTAAGTCGATTTATAAGCCGGTTGGGTGAAAAAGCCATACCGCTGTATCAGATGATGAAGAAAACAGATGACTTTGTCTGGAGTGATGCTGCCAACGTCGCCTTTGAGGATTTGAAAAGACAGTTAGCTGAACTGCCAGTTCTTGCTGCTCCTGTTGATAAGGAGCCCTTATTATTGTATGTAGCCGCTAACACACGAGCCGTCAGTGTGGCCATCGTGGTGGAGCGCAAGGAGGCGGGTAAGGACCATCCGGTTCAGCGGCCGGTTTACTACGTCAGCGAAGTACTTATTGAGTCCAAGCAACGGTATCCACATTGGCAGAAGCTTGTTTATGGGGTATTCATGGCAAGCCGGAAGCTTAAGCAATATTTCCAGGGCCACCCTATCACTATGGTTGGTTCTGCTCCTTTAGGAGATATCATCCAAAACAGAGAAGCCACAGGAAAAGAGTCGTTAAGTGGGCCATTGAACTTGGGCCTCATGGTCTAAAGTATGTGCCACGCACGGCTATCAAATCACAAGCATTGGTAGATTTCATCAACGATTGGACAGAGCTGCAGATGCCTGAAGAGAAACCGGATAACACATACTGGACTATTCACTTCAACGGGTCCAGGCAATTGGAGGGCTCGGGGGCTGGAGTCGTGCTAGCCTCTCCTCGAGGTGACAAAATTTGTTATGTGCTACGGTTGCTGTTTCCCTGTACTAACAATGCAGTTGAGTACGAGGCCTTGCTCCATGGTCTTCGGATGGCTAAGGAGATGAGCTTAAGCCGGGTAAGGTGCTTTGGCGACTCAGATTTGGTGGCCCAACAAGTATCAGGCAAGTGGGATTCCAAGGACCCCCTCATGGCGGCTTATCGCCGTGAAGTTGATGTCATTGCGGGACATTTTCTGGATTACCAAGTAGAGCACATTGACCGCAGAAAGAATGAGGCGGCTGATGCCTTAAGCCGGCTGGGCTCTCAGCGAAAGCCGGTGCCGCCTAATACTTTCTTGGATATTCTGCATAACCCTTCTGTCAAGTTACCTACAGAGGAAGACTTGGCTATTCTGGACCCTGAAGCACAGTTGGTGGCGGCTCTTCATGTTATCCTAGATTGGACAGTGCCATACTTGGCTTACATGACCCGGGGAGAATTGCCTGAGGATGAAATTTTGGCCAGACAAATAACCCTGCGGTCTAAGTCAATGATAATTGCCAATGGCGAGTTGCATCATCGCAGTGTCACTGGGGCTTTTCAGCGTTGTGTTTCCCCTGAGGAAGGTCAAGAAATTTTACGAGAGATTCACGAGGGGGATTGTGGCCATCATGCCGGCTCAAAATCCCTTGTGGCCAAAGCTTTTCGTCACGGTTTTTATTGGCTGACGGCTCATGCTGATGCAGAGGACTTAGTCAGTAAATGTGACGGTTGTCAGAAGTTCTCAAGACGTGCTCACGTGCCGTCTCAAGAGTTGAGGATGATTCCAATCACTTGGTCGTTTGCAGTCTGGGGGCTTGATATGGTTGGACCTTTCAAAAGGTCCAAGGATAAGAAGGCCCACCTCTTGGTGGCGGTTGACAAGTTCACAAAGTGGGTTGAGGCAGAGCCAGTTAGTAAGTGTGATGCAGCCACGGCGGTTTAGTTCATGAAAAAGGTGATATTTCGCTTTGGTTTTCCACACAGCATTATAACTGACAATGGTACCAATCTGTCTAAAGGCGCCATGGAAGAATTTTGTCAACGAGAGCATATTCGACTTGATGTTTCATCAGTGGCTCACCCCCAATCCAATGGTCAAGCTGAGAGAGCCAATCAGGAAATCCTGAAAGGCATCAAGCCCCGGCTTTTGGTCCCTTTGCAGCGGACGCCGGGTTGTTGGGTGGAGGAGTTACCCTCTGTGATATGGAGCATCAATACTACTCCTAATAGGTCTACGGGTTATACGCCTTTCTTCATGGTTTACGGAGCCGAGGCGGTTCTCCCTAGCGACATCCGTCATGACTCGCCTCGTGTGGCGGCTTATGTTGAGACGGACAATGAACAAGCGCGTCAGGATGCTCTTGACTTGTTGGATGAACAGCATGACATAGCAGCAGCTCGCTCGGCGATTTACCAACAAGACCTGCGCCACTATCACAGCCGCCGGGTTAAGTTCAGAACCTTTTAGGAAGGTGACTTGGTGCTCTGGCTCATCCAGGATCAAACAGATGCACACAAGTTATCCCCACCTTGGGAAGGGCCCTTTGTGGTCAGCAAGAACTTGCACAATTGGTCATACTACCTCATCGATGTTCGAGAACACAAAGACTCACATAAGTCGGAGGAGGAGACCCGCCGGCCGTGGAATATAGCTCAACTTTGGCCTTATTACACTTGAGCCACCGGCTCTCATAATGTACATACTTCCGTGACAATGTATATATTATGATAAATAATAAAGCAGGACCTCTGTCCTTTTTTCCCCTCAAAGGTAAATGTGTCATTGTTATTTTCATTATGATATCACATGATCACTAGGGGGCTTCCTGTTCAAACATAGGTCGTATTCGAACCAAAGAGAACATAGCTGTCGATACCCTTTTGATCGGCACACTGCCGAGCTCATTGGGGAGTTTCTTGGTCATTTTTGAACCATATCTCAACCCCCTTTGAGAACCGACGTGGATCGTATTCGAATCAGCGTCGTTAAACAACTCTCAAGGTCATTTGGGGGCTTCCTGTTTAAACATAGGTCGTATTCGAACCAAAGAGAACATAGCTGTCGGTACCCTCTTGATCGGCAACGCCAAAGCCACTGGGGGCTATATGATCGTATTCGAATCTTAGCTTAACCCCTTCGGGACGGTTTTCTGGTCGTATTCGAATCAGAAGCCTCCAAATTTTTGAAGTCCCTTTTTGCAAAACAATCTTTTGGATTTTATTTGAAGTTATTTTTGATCATGTCTAAAGTGTTCAAGGGTGGTTCCCATTCCACCGGCTTAACCTTGATCAATAAAGATGATCGCATATAATAAACATCGTATTACAGAGTTGGGTTCTCACCCTCATTGTTCGGGTCACATAAACCGGAAGTGTAATCGAAGGGTCACAGCCGCCAAGGGACTTGTGATTTGTTTTACATGCAGGACAACTTCAAGCAGCTCGTTAAAGGTAAGGAAAGCAGAGGATCAGGCATAACCCGGGGGAATATAGGAGGGCGGCTTAAACAGTGTTGAGCGCCACACAAGTGCGCGATGGCACGACAAAAATAAGTGTTCTCCTACTCTATTACATGACTCCCCGAGTCCAAATAGTGAAGCATTGTTTTTTATCAAGACATAAATATGAGCGGCCTGAGGGATCAAAGGTGTTGTTGGGCCGACGCTTCCGATTCATCCCTTTCCACTCCGCCAGTTGTTTCCCTGTCCTGGAAAGTTGATGATTTCCAGTCAATGCCACTCAAGGCTTCAAATTCAGCGTCATCATCAATTAACCCGGCCGGATCAACTTCAGGGGCAAAGGTATGCTTACGAGTCGGAGGGATCAGGCTGATTGCTTCATAATGTGGTGTTGGAATTCTCTGATTCTCGGCGTCATAACCTGGTTGGTATTTGGTAAGATCCGTATCATTACCGATCAGAGTGGCCACAGGGCGTATGTCCTTCATGCAAGCGGCGAAATCCTTCTGGTCAAAGGAAGTGCGGTCCTCCTTCAAACTGGGATACCCAAGGGTGATATCGGCCGGGTCTAGCTCCGGTAGCCACGCCTTGGCCCGGCTTAAAGCAGCTATGGCTCCGGCTCTTGCAGAAGCTTGTCTCACTTCCTGGAATCTTTGAGGTAGCACGGCAAGCCGCCTTAGCACATCCGCCAGATGAGTGGGAACTTCATTTGATAGAGCCACGACGGCTAAGGCACGTTGTGACCCGGTGTAGAGTTGTTCCACCAGGGTATAAACGGCCTTCAGTTTTGTCAGCATGTTCTGGTTGAGATTGGCACTCCTAGAGCCTGCATTACAAGGTCAGGTGAGTTGAGAACAATTGAGATGTTTGTTGCAAAAGATTCAAGCTAGCTAACACTTACAGAATAACTTACCAAAGATTGCTGAGACCATCTGAGATATATGGCGTTTTAAGCCGGATAGCTCGGCGGTTGTTTCTGCAAGAGTGGCCTCCGCTTGTTCGGCCCGGTTGAGTAAAGCGGTCTTTTCATCCGCCCAGGCCTTTCTTTCTGCCTCAAACTTCTGTTTCAATTTCTCTTGTGTGGATATACTGACTTCAAACTTGGAATTCGCCTTTTGGGTTTCACTTTCTTGAGTTTTCAGGCGATTCTTCAAGTCGGAGATCTCCGATTCAAATTGCTTAATGGCGGCCTGTATAAATTCTGGGTTACAGTTGGGATTATCATAATGCAACATTAAGTCCCAAGCACTTTGCAAGCAAAGATACTTGGCACTTGGGGGCTAATGTATGCTAAAGAGCTCTAATTACAGTGGCGGTTCATGGAAATAAAGTCCCAAGCATTTTGCAAGCAAAGATACTTGGCACTTGGGGGCTAATGCATATTGTTGTTCAAGTACTTGGTTAAAATACGGTGAAGACCGGTTCAAATATGTTGTCTAAGCCGGCCCTTTGGTGCTACCGGATAAGCCGGTTTTCTTACAGTGATTATTCAGCTGGTGACAAGTCTATAACATATTTCATCATAAGTAATAGACTTGGGGGCTGGCCTAGTAAGGATAATTAAGGAACAAGCAACAAGAGTTATACCTCAGATTTTCGGTGTATTTGTTTCACCATATCAACTTCCAGATCCCGGCTGTTGTGCACTTGGTTTACATAACCAGAGACGATTTCTCCAATACTCAGATGAGCATAATCAGTGACATCCAGCCAGGTTTTGCGATGTTCCAGAAGTTCTTCTTTGGCGGAGCACCTGGCCAGCGCAGTGGGTCTCCCCGGTTCAACGAAGTCAGTCCGGATGATTTCGACGTCCGGGTCATTCGCCTTGGCTGGGCTAGGGTTCTCCGGGTTCTCAGAACCTTCTATCGCTGGTTCAATGGACGGATCAGTGGTGAAAGTTGGAGTATCATGGGCTGGTGTAGGCGGCGGCTCATGAACGGAAGTATCAGGAGCAGCCGTTTTGAGCTCCGGTTCAGCAAGGATTGGCTCTTCGGCCGGCTTACTTCTCTTCGTCCTCTTGCTAGGCTTTACTTGTACACTGAAAATTAAAGGGTTAGCACAAAAACATGAGTAAGATAAGCACAAGATAAACAGATTATCATTACCCTGGAACGGTTTTGAAAGCCGGCATGCTGGACTGCATTGATTCGCCAGAGGAAGGTGAAGTTCCCTGATAGTTTGCGTCAGAGGAATTGAGTGGTTGATGAGTGAAACCCGCCAAAGGATACAAAGAATATAAATCAGAGATAACCTGAGTCCGGCGTTTTCTTGTTGCATCGGGTAAGCCGGAGGAGAGGTCCGCATCTTTACTGGTCCGGGTCTGCCTCCGACACTCGTGAATCTGTTGCTTCAAAAGAAATTGAGGATCTTGATAAGCTAAAGGATGTGAAAATCTTACTTTCCGGGTTACCCTTCGGACTTCCTGTCTCGGCAAAGGCTCGGAGTCGGAGGAAATTATAGTTACCTATTCAGTTACTGCATGACTTACTCCCGTATCCTCCTGCTGATAATCAGTGTCAATAAGATGGTTAAAGAAGGAGCCTAAAGAGTCAAGAGTTACCTCTGACTCGGAGGTATCGTCCAGATGAAAAATATCCGAGGCGCTAGGTTTGTTTCCCTTCTTACGGGCAGCGGCTTTCCTGGCGGCTTTCTTGGCCTTTCTGGCCTTCTTTGCAGCCTCATGGTTATACTTGACCTTCCAGAATTTATCACCAGCCTGTAAAATATAGCAAGAGTTTTTGAGCAAAGATGAAATTATCGAAGTGGAAAGTAAGATGCTCAAGTTAATGGTTTACCGCTGGAGCCGGGTTAGCCTTGCAGAAAGGACTTAAGCCCGCTTTCCCGCAATCTGCCAGGCTCTTGTTCAGAAGAGATTTGGTCATGTCATCAACAACATCCTCAGGTAGGTCGTCAGGACTGTGCCGTAGAGGATCATTTTTTGGCCTGTGTAGTCGCACATCAAGCCAGGGCGGCGGCTCAAAGGAATCACCCGCCAGGCAATCCAAACCCGGACCAAGTCAATGCCGTTTAAGCCATTCCCCAGAAGAGCTTTGATCTTGTTTATGGTGGGGGCAAGTGTCTGACGTTCAGCCGGCGATAATTTATCTGGTAAGGGATGAGTTGACTCTAGGCGCAGGGCGCGAAAGCCGGGCAAAGGGTTCTCATTAGCCGGTGAAGTGTCTTGACAGTAGAACCACGTCTGGTTCCAATCTTTAGGGTGACTCGGCGGCTCGGCATAAGGGAAGAGACAATCTCTACGTCGCTGGATTGAGATTCCGCCAAGCTCCAAGCTGGGCCCGTGGGCACATTCGTTTTGACGGTTCAGATAAAATAACTCTCTAAAGAGTAGTATGCTGGGTTCTTCTCCAAGGTACACCTCACAGAATACTTGGAAATTGCAGATGTTTGACACGGAATTGGGTCCGATGTCCTGAGGCCGCAGGTCAAAAAAGTGCAAGACGTCTCTGAAATTTTTTGAGCCGGGTGGAGCAAAGCCCCGGCTCATGTGATCAGTAAAAATGACAACTTCCCCATCCTTGGGTTGAGGTCTTTCTTCTGACGGGTCAGGAGCACGATAAGACAAGATCTCTTTCTTCGGCAGATGACCAGTCTTCACAAAACCGTCTAAGATGCTATCGGTGACGGTGGATTTAACCCAGTTGCATGTGATGGGTGCTTTGGGAGCTTTGGGCGGCATTATGAAGGATGGAAGCCTATGATAAAATAAAAATTTCCGGTTCAAATTTAAGCTGGAGAAAATATTTCAATTCATATTCAAGATGGCGGCTTACGAAGGGGCCTAATGATATATGGCTAATTGTGTCAGATTGTTTAAGCCGCCATGGGAAACAGTAGCAATTAAATTATTTAAATCTACCATGGGCGTCAGGATTATTCATTGAGCATTGCCTCTTTAAGCTGGCGATAAGAGTCGCCATGGCTAACGGATACAGGTTTTTGCCTCAGTATCGCACAAACAGGTTTCACAGGTTGCAGCTGCTATTTTGGATCAAACGGTGGTTCAGAAAAGAAAATATTCTAGACCTAAAAACTAGTACAGATGAGTTCGTGAGCTCTAATAAGATATTTTCACGAGCAAAAGGGATCTGCTAGTATTGAAAATGGATGCAAAGCAACTACCGCATGAGTTTCATACTACTTTTGGATCAAATAAAGCCGTGGTGGAGGAGCTACGAAGAAACTGTGTTGAACCATGAAGAACACGGAAGAACTTGAAAACCCTAAATGCACATCTGAAGTGCGGGAAGGTGAAGACTTACGGCTGTAGATCTACTGCGGAGGATCGCCGCCGTTCTCTGGTCGATTCAAGTTGATGCAGCGGCCAAGATCGACGAAGATGAGGTGCTCTGCTGCGGCGGCGGCGGCGGAGCTCGAGCAGCAGCGGAGTCGCGAGAGGAAGAAGACAACAGAAAGGGGGAGAATGAAGAAAGACCTAAAGGTCGTGCTTATTTATAGGGAAAGACTGACACAGAGGACGCGAGAAACGAGGAGGCCAGACGTGGATATCCAGCTACTCCGACGCCTCAGTTTTCGGGATGGTCATTAAGATAAAGATCCGTTGAGATATGACAGAATAAAAATGAATTTAATGGAAGATGACGTCATGGCGGGTTATCATGAATCCAGAAGATGACGTCATGGCGGGTTATAACTTTTGCATAGACAGAAGCCAGAAGGTTTTTCTTAAACTATTGAAGATTGCCATGAACCGGTTAAAATCAATCTGGGGCCTAATGTTGGGGATATAACTATTGGTGTAACCCGCCCAGGAGGGGCCGGGTTACGCTATAACAATTCATTATATGAAGCCCAATATCAAGCTTGAAGATGGCGGTTCAGTAAAGGGCCCAAAGCCTGTAGGCGACTTAAAGGCCCGTAGTGATAAACCGCCGTGATGGTATGACTTGTGTTGTAAGGCAAGATTAACTAGTTACCGAGCCGGATACTGTTTATAAGCCGGCCGGGACTCTGTAGGCCGCGGGGCGTCAACCCGTGTATATAAGGGGATGACCCGCCGGCGGTTTAAGGCAAGTAACATCAAATCGGTAGCCAGGCATAGCGGATTCGCTCCCTGGTCATCGAAACCCTAGTAATTCCACCTCAACTGGAGTAGGCTTTTACCTTCACCGTAAGGGGCCGAACCAGTATAAACCTCGTGTCCTTTGTCCCGTTTTAACCCCTTTAAGCTTCCTAGTTGCGATGGTTCCACCACTAAGTCCTTTCACGAGGACATCTGCCATGACTATTCCACGAAAATCTAGTAGGCCAAACCAAACTGATAATTTGAAGAGACTTGCAAAGATAACAAATCATACATAAAAGAATTCACAGGAGATTCAAATATTGTTCATACATAATCTTGATCATAAACCCACAATTCATCGGATCTCGACAAACACACCGCAAAAAGAGTTACATCGAATAGATATCCAAGAAGATCGAGGAGAACTTTGTATTGAGAATTAAAGAGAGAGAAGAAGCCATCTAGCTAATAACTATGGACCCGAAGGTCTGAGGTAAACTACTCACACATCATCGGAGAGGCTATGGTGTTGATGTAGAAGCCCTCTGTGATCAATGCCCCCTCCGGCGGAGCGCCGGAAAAGGCCCCAAGATGGGATCTCATGGGTACAGAAGGTTGCGGCGGTGGAAATAGGGTTTCATTGTGCTCCTCGATGGTTTCGGGGTACGTAGGTATATATAGGACGAAGAAGTAGGTCGGTGGAGCTGCGAGGGGCCCACGAGGGTGGGGGCGCGCCCAGGGGGCAGGCGTGCCTCCCTGCCTCGTGGCCTCCTCGCTTCTTTCTTGACCTCCACTCGAAGTCCCTTGGATTGCGTTTGTTCCAACAATAACTCTCCCGGAGGTTTCATTCCGTTTGGATTTCGTTTGATATTCCTTATCTGCGAAACACTAAAATAGGCAAAAAAACAGCAATTTGGGCCGGGCCTCCGGTTAGTAGGTTACACCCAAAAATAATATAAAAGTTTATAATAAAGCCCATTAAACATCCAAATCAGATACTATAATAGCATGGAACAATCAAAAATTATAGATATATTGGAGACGTATCAAGCATCCCCAAGCTTAATTCCTGCTCGTCCTCGAGTAGGTAAATGATAAAAACAGAATTTTTGATATGGAATGCTACCTAGCATATTTCTCAATGTAATTTTCTTTATTGTGGCATGAATATTCAGATCCGAAAGATTCAAGATAAAACTTTAATATTGACATAAAAATAATAATACTTCAAGCATACTAACTAAGGAATTATGTCTTCTCAAAATAACATGGCCAAAGTAAGTTTATCCCTACAAAATCATATAGTTTGGCTATGTCCCATCTTCGTGACACAAAATATTCAAATCATGCACAACCCCGGTTTCTGCCAAGTAATTGTTTCATACTTAAGAATTTTCAAACTTTTTCAACTTTCACGCAATACATGGGCATGAGCCATGGACATAGCACTATGGGTGGAATAGAATATGATGATGGGGTTTGTGTGGAGAAGACAATAAAGGAGAAAGTCTCACGTTCACGCGGCTAATCAATGGGCTATGGAGATGCCTATTAATTGATGTCAACGCAAGGAGTAGGGATTGCCATGCAACGGATGCACTAGAGCTATAAATATATGAAAGCTCAACAAATGAAACTAAGTGGGTGTGCACCCAACTTGCTTGCTCATGAAGACCTAGGGCATTTGAGGAAGCCCATTGTTGGAATATACAAGCCAAGTTCTGTAATGAAAAATTCCCACTAGTATATGAACGTGACAAAACAAGAGACTCTCTATCATAAAGATCATGGTGCTACTTTGAAGCACAAGTGTGGAAAAAGAGATAGTAGCATTGTCCCTTTTTTATTTCTTTTTTTTGGGCCTTCTTTTTTTGGCCTTTCTCCTTTTTTAGGGGGGGGGGGCAATACTCTATGAATGATGATCATCACACTTCTATTTATTTACAACTCAATGATTACAACTCGATACTAGAACAAAATATGACTCTAAATGAATGCCTCCGGCGGTGTACCGGGATGGGCAATGAATCAAGAGTGACATGTATGATAAGTTATGCATGGTGGCTTTGCCACAAATACGATGTCAACTACATGATCATGCATGGCAATATGACAATGATGAAGCGTGTCATAATGGACGGAATGGTGGAAAGTTGCATGGCAATATATCTTGGAATGGCTATGGAAATGCCATAATAGGTAGGTATGGTGGCTGTTTTGAGGAAGATATAAGGAGGTTTATGTGTGATAGAGTGTATCATATCACGGGGTTTGGATGCACCGACGAAGTTTGCACCAACTCTCAAGGTGAGAAAGGGCAATGCACGGTACCGAAGAGGATAGCAATGATGGAAAGGTGAGAGTGCGTATAATCCATGGACTCGACATTAGTCATAAAGAACTCACATACTTATTGCAAAAATCTACAAGTCATCAAAACCAAGCACTGCACGCATGCTCCTAGGGGAAGGGTTGGTAGGAGTTAACCATCGCACAATCCCGACCTCCACACAAAGGATGACACTCAAAGAACACTTCATGTTTCAAATTTGTTACACAACGGTCACCATACGTGCATGCTACGGGACTTGCAAACTTCAACACAAGTATTTCTCAATTTCACAATTACTCAACTAGCACAACTTTAATATCACTATCTCCATATCTCAAAACAATCATCAAGTATCAAACTTCTCATAGTATTCAATGCACTTTATATGATAGTTTTTATTATACCTATCTTGGATGCCTACTATATTAGGACTAATTTAAACCAAAGCAATTTACCATGCTGTTCTAAAAGACTCTCAAAATAATTTAAGTGAATCATGAGAGATCAATAATTTCTATAAAATAAAACCACCACCGTGCTCTAAAAGATATAAGTGAAGCACTAGAGCGAAATTAACTAGCTCAAAAGATATAAGTGAAGCACATAAAGTATTCTAATAAATTCGGATTCATGTGTGTCTCTCCCAAAAGGTGTGTATAGCAAGGATGATTGTGGTAAACTAAAAATCAAAGACTCAAATCATACAAGACGCTCCAAGCAAAACACATATCATGTGGTGAATAAAAATATAGCATCAAGTAAAGTTACCGATGGACGAAGACGAAAGAGGGGATGCCTTCCGGGGCATCCCCAAGCTTAGGCTTTTGGTTGTCCCCAAGCTTAGGCTCTTGCCACTCCTTATTCCATAATCCATCAAATCTTTACCCAAAAACTTGAAAACTTCACAACACAAAACTCAACAGAAAATCTCATGAGCTCCGTTAGCGAAATAAAACAAACCACCACTTCAAGTTACTTTAATGACCTAATTCTTTATTTATATTGGTGTTAAACCTAATGTATTCCAACTTCTCTATGGTTCATAACCTCCGATACTATCCATAGATTCATCAAAATAAGCAAATAACACACGAAAAACAGAATCTGTCAAAAACAGAACAGTCTGTAGCAATCTGTATCTAATGCAAACTTATGGAACCACAAAAATTCTACCAAATTAGGAAGTCCTAGATAATTTTTTTTATTAATCTACTGCAAAAAGAATCAACTGAAAATCACGTTTCTGTGAATTATGAAAACTAATCTCGTCCGTGCAAAGTTTCTTTTTTTACAGTAAGATCAAATAACTATCACCATAGGTTATCCTAAAGGTTTTACTTGGCGCAAACACTAATTAAAACACAAAAAACACAATCATAGTAGTAGCATGATGAATTATTTATTAGTAAACAGAACCAAAAAGAAAGAAATATAAATAAAATTGGTTGCCTCCCAACAAGCGCTATCGTTTAACGCCCCTAGCTAGGCTTAAAAACAAGGATAGATCTAAGTATCATCATCTTTAGTATGCAATCCATAAGTGGCTCTCATAATAGATTCATAAGGGGTTCGACTCTCCTGCTTGGATCCCTGCACGCATTATTGTGCAGGGCCAACCAGTGGATGACACGTGGACTGATGAACCCCACCACTCAAAAGCATATTTTTCTTGTAAAATTTATGAAATTCCCCTATCTCTTTCTTCCTCAGGGAGTAGCTTCCTCACATACGCCTCCGAGACCTAGACCTGCACGTCCGCATCGCCCGGGTAGAGACTGGCATCACCGTCGAGTCCATGGATAGTCCACGCCCCGCCACGGCTGCTGCTGGTGTCATCTTCCTCAAGGTGGGCTTCCCTTCCAACATGCTCTCTCCACGTCCCTGGACCCGTCCACCTGCGTGCTTGCTCGCTTCGCCCCAGGTGGCGGCCTGCAGATATCGCCTAAACCGCCACTTGCGCGTTTTCTAGCCTCGCCCATGTTGCCAAGTGATTGACTAGACCTGAACGGGAAGCAGATGATGGTGAGACATGGCGGTCAAGTTCTGTGTCCGGAACTTTGTCATGGAGCTCGGGCGTCCAGCCGGCCAATCGGTTCTCGTCTACAGGAGTCACCGTCACAGGCGCGGGCCACGTCGGCCGCTATAACTGTCACCTTCCTACCAGCCATGGCCACAAGACCAGGCGACGGGAACTACGAGCTGGTGGAGCGCACATGAATCAGGACTCCGATGGCTGCTGCTCCGTGAGGAAGATAAGGGAATTTCAGAAATTTAAAAGGAAAAATGTGCTTTTGAGTGGTGCAGTCCGTCAGGACACGTGTCATCCGCTGGTTGGCCCTGCACAATAATGCGTGCAGGGATCCCAGCAGGAGAGCCGAACCCTTCATAAGGTAATTTAATTTTCTTCCTAGGAAAGTGTTCCATGCCTTTCCTTAACAGAAATTGGAATCTAATATTCCCTTCCTTCATATCAATAATTGCACCAATCGTTCTAAGGAAAGGTCTACCAAGAATAATAGGACATGTAGGATTGCAATCTATATCAAGAACAATAAAATCTATGGGCACATAATTCCTATTGGCAACAATAAGAACATCATTAATCCTTCCCATAGGTTTCTTAATGGTGGAATCCGCAAGGTGCAAGTTTAAAGAACAATCATCAAATTCACGGAAACCTAACACATCACACAAAGTTTTTGGAATCGTGGAAACACTAGCACCCAAATTACATAAAGCAAAGCATTCATGATCTTTAATCTTAATTTTAATAGTAGGTTACCACTCATCATAAAGTTTTCTAGGGATAGAAACTTCTAATTCAAGCTTTTCTTCATAAGATTGCATTAAAGCATCAACGATATGTTTGGTAAAAGCTTTATTTTGACTATAAGCATGAGGAGAATTTAGCGCGGATTGCAACAAGGAAACACAATTTATTAAAGAACAATTATCATAATTAAATTCCTTGAAATCCAAAATAGTGGGTTCATTTCTATGTAAAGTTTTGACCTCTTCAATCCCACTTTTAACAATTTTTGCATCAAGATCTAAAAACTCTGAATTATTGGGATGCCTTTTAACTAAAGTTGAATCATCTCCAGTCCCATCATTATCAAGATTCATATTGGAAAACAAGGATTTAATAGGAGACACATCAATCACTTTTAGATCTTCATCCCTATTATCATAAAAACTAGAAGAACACGCTTTTACAAAGCAATCTTTCTTAGCACGCATCCTAGCGGTTCTTTCTTTGCATTCATCAATGGAAATTCTCATAGCTTTGAGAGACTCGTTGATATCATGCTTAGGTGGAATAGATCTAAGTTTCAAAGAATCAACATCAAGAGAAATTCTATCCATGTTCCTAGCCAGTTCATCAACCTTAAGCAATTTTTCTTCAAGCAAAGCATTGAAATTCTTTTGTGAATTCATAAACTCTTTAACACTAGTATCAAAATCAGAAGGCATCTTATTAAAATTTCCATAAGAGTTGTTGTAGGAATTACCATAATTATTAGAGGAATTACTAGGAAACGACCTAGGATTAAAGTTTCCTCCATACGCGTTGTTACCAAAAAATTTCCTACTAACAAAATTCACATCCATAGAATCATTATTATTTTCAATCAAAGTAGACAAAGGCATATCATTAGGATCAATAGGAGCACTCTTATTAGAAAACAACTTCATAAGTTCATCCATCTTTCCACTCAAAACATTAATTTCTTCTATCGCATGAACCTTTTTACTAGTAGATCTTTCGGTGTGCCATTGAGAATAATTAACCATAATGATGTCTAGGAGTTTAGTAGCTTCTCCTAAAGTGATTTCCATAAAAGTGCCTCCCGCGGCCGAATCTAAAAGATTTCTAGAAGCAAAATTCAATCCGGCATAAAAAAATTTGTATAATCATCCATAAATACAATCCATATGTAGGCAATTACGTATCATCAATTTCATCCTCTCCCAAGATTCTGTAACATGTTCATGATCAAGTTGCTTAAAATTCATAATATCGTTTCTAAGAGAGATGATCTTAGCGGGAGGAAAATACTTAGAGATAAAATCATCTTTGCACTTATTCCAAGAATCAATACTATTTTTAGGCAAAGACGAAAACCAAGTTTTAGCACGATCTCTAAGCGAAAACGGAAATAGCTTCAATTTAACAATATCATTATCCAAATCTTTCTTCTTTTGCATATCACACAAACACTACTAGAAAAAGGCCTACTAATGGCGCACCTAATCTGGCCATTAATGGCGCATTAGTGGTGCGCCATTAGTAGCACGCCATTAGTATATTTTACTAATGGCGCACCAATGGTGCGCCATTAGTATCTGGTATACTAATGGCGCACCCCAGATGCGCCATTAGTATATACAATAGTGCGCCATTAGTATGCCTCCCAGGGGGCCATGTATACCCAGGTGCTTTGGTATACTAATGGCGCACTACAACAGGATGCGCCATTAGTAACTTCGGCATACTAATGGCGCACTGTTTAGTGATGCGCCATTAGTATCCTTTGGCATACTAATGGCGCACTATGATGTGATGCGCCATTAGTATGAATATTAGGTTTTTTTATTTTTTTAATTTTCTGTTTTTTGCACAGGTTACAAAATGTATAATTGGACAAAATATAGACAGCACACATCAACAACAGATTCATCGAATACAATAGAAGATTAGTCTCTGAATACAATTCATCATTTTAGTCTCCGAATACAATTCATCATATTAGTCTCCGAATTGAAAAGACCGAACAAAGATAGAACATTATATTACAAGTCTCGAGACCGCGAGTTTGTCTTCACATTACAAGTCAATATCGATCATCTAAACTACCATCACATAGAAGAGAGCTGCGGTCATCACGATGAGCATCATCACGATGAAACTCGTCTTCATCCGGTTCCTCCAACGCTCCCTCCCCTCTCCCGCTAGATAGCGGGCGTATCTAGATTCGGCCTCGGCCCTAGTGGCGTACCCTTTGTAACTGTTACCGCTGAATCGTCGAACCTGTCTCCGACACTCCTCCCAGTTGTCGTAGACTCCGGGAACCTTACCCTTGTACACGACATACCACGGCATCACTATGCAGTAGCCAAACGAAACGTTAGTACCAATTCACAGACAATACATAAGCAATATATAAGTATGCAACAGAACGATCGGAAGAGAAAAGCAAGACATTAATAGCATCGATTACATCTAAGTTGAAGGACTCTCGAAACCAAAGAGACATACTACAAGTTCATTAAAGTTTAATTACAACATGAGCCAATCGATGTTTCAGAACTAGACACAGCATCACTGCTTTCGACTCGACTCAAGGGACCGGAGCGTGGATGAAGCCGCCGTCTATCGTGGGAGTCATGAAACAACGGGCGTTGTTAGCCTGCATTTGTAGGATTGTGTCGATGTCACTGTTGGACGGTTGATTTCTGAGGTAGAACTGCCCCGAGGTACGAAGGACATCTTGATGGATGATTTCCGCAAACTCCGACTGGATGCGAAAGAATTCTTGTCTGATGTCCGCGTCCTGCATTGCCGACACGCTCGCGGCCCAATCTTTGAGTCTACTCGGTAGCAGTAGTTGATGATGGTCCCGTACGATCACCCGCATGTGATGGATGGCGTAGTAGGCACCCTTCTGACCGCCAGGCGGCTGCTTGACGCAGCAGAACGTCGTATTGTGGGAGAACACGTGCTTGCCGTACTTACGAATAGGCCTGGTGAAGGTGCCTCCAGATTTGACGTAGCCGGGGAGAACATCATCAAGAACCTTCTTGACATTTGTGTAGTCTACGTTCGACTGAAGGTCCGGGTCGAAATACGTGGCCATGGAATATTTGGGGCTTAGGAGGATGAGCGTGCAATGTGTGTCACTGCAGAAAACACGGAATGTAAAAAGAAAAACGATCAAAATCTAAGAATTCATATGTTACGGGGCGGTTGAGGGGAGGACTTACTCGGGAAAGTAAGGCACGAGGAAGTTATCCTTATCTTGGTTTGCCAGAATGACGCCTTCGAGGTAAGAACTCGCGACTTGCCGGTCCCCTGCGCTGCCCAAGATCTTGGCACGCATGTAGAAGGGGTCGACTATCACGATGTCCGGGGTCTTGTCGCGAATGATCCGCATCTCCATACTCAACGAAAATAGTCGAACGAAGGTGTAGTGCAGCGGATGAAGGTTCAACATAGCGTGGATGTCATCAAACCGCAGGACGATCGTACCCCCGATGGAGTTATCCACAAAGCCCTTGCCCTCTGGCACCTTGGCCGCGAAAACCGGGTATGCCACATCCTTCTCTCGGAGACGCCGCTTCTCCAAAGAAAGAACACTGTCATGCAGACTCCGCATAGCACCAGTTGCAGCATCGAGCATATTTCTCGGTAGCATCGGCCTACCCGCCACATGCACCCTCCTCGAGATATCCGCAGTTGAAGGTGGCCCGTCCTGAGCACGGATCGCACTCGGTGCCGGCTGGCCCGCACCCTTGTTAGTCTTTCTTTTGCGTGCCTTCTTCTTGATCTCCTGTAATGGGACCGAGTTCTGCTCACAGACCGCCTTCTTGAGTGTGTTGGGGCTGATCATATTTGGCACCTCGCCTATCTGAGGCTCGGTGAAGTCGGCAGCTGGAGGCGTCTCCTGAGAGCTGAACTGCAGATGACGCCTGTTGCAACTTGGCTTCTCCGCGGTACCAGCTAGATCGCACACGTCTTTTGTTGGGTTGGGTTCTTGAGAAGGAGGCCCCATGAAGTCGCCACCATCCCCATGATCGGCAAAGTACCGATCGACGTTGGCAAATGTATCGTCGTCGTCGTCGTTCTGATCCTGTGCCATATGCATGTTTGGATCCAGTGGCATAGGGATGTCCGGCACCGTTGCGGCGGTCTTGCCATGGGGCCGACTTGGCGCCGGCACGACTGGCGGTGTTGTCTTTGGGGTGGTGTCCCCCGCCCCCAAACGAATCTGGCTCTTCGGCCAAAGCAGGGGCTAGCTCAGGCAGGCGCTGAGGTTCATCACGTCATCATCGTCGGCCCCCATGGGTCGAATCGGAGGTAACACCTCGTCGCAGCCTGGCAGCACCCGAACCAGTTGAACCCTAAACAAGTTGGGTGGTATCTGGGTACCGTGGAACAAGGGGTTGCCCGGTTGAACGATTTTGCCCTTGGCGACATCGGCCAACTCGTTGTTCACGAAGTGCAGGAGAGTGCACGGAACGTCGGCGGCGCCCTGCGAAAACATGTAGGGCGTTAGGGATGCCCAGTCAAAGGCAAGGAGATGAAGTCCTCGGCCGAGAGAGGCTTAATTAGTTACCGTGATGATGCCGTCGAGCTCGGCTAATGTCGAGGCACCGCCAACGGCGGGCGTGCAGTTGACGGAGGGGCCGCTTGCTGCAGAGGTGCCGGCCGGCGTACACCCGGGTGCATTAAGCTCCCGTGCCGGCGTCAGAGACACCAATGGCGCCTCCGCCGGAGACACCAATGGCCCCGCCATCGCGTTGTGCGAGTTGCTGGCTGTGAAGCTAGGAATCGGGGGCGGCCCCTGTTGGCCGCCCGCAATCCACGCACTAATCCCCTGGATCAAGGTAGGCACAATGGCGGTGATCGTCGCTCCGAGTTGTTGTTGCACTTGCTCTTGGACAATCTCCGGAATCTGCGCCACCTGTGCCCTGAGTTCTTGAACCTCGCGCGCCTGGCTTTCCGAGCTGGTCTTTTTCTCCTTTCGCCCAGCAGTGTCATAGTATGACGACCATTTTGTCGACAAGCCTTTGCCGGCCACACGACCAGCTGACGTCGGCTTACTGAGCTTATCCTTGTTCTTCATCACATTCAACGCCCTATTTAGAGTGGTGTCCCAAGGGTTGCTCTTAGTCGACCCCGCGCTACTGCTTTCAGTCGCCTGCGGAAGGAATGTGAACCATTTAGAAATTTGGCTTCATTAATTAGAATGCAACCATATGGAGCTAATTACGAGGGGGTGTATTCCTTACCAGAACAAGCTCAAGCGCCCTGGTCTTCAGATCTGTGGTAAGCTCCTTTGTTTTCGGGTCCTTCTTGTACCGGGCCCTGACAAAGTTCCTGGTCTACTTGTCACCGTATTTATCGAAGAGGGGCGGTAGGCCTTGCTCGGCACGGTCTGCCTCCTCCTTGTCCCATATAGGCTCCGCCACTCTGTAACCGCCGGGACCGAGTGTGTGTTCCCCTAAGTTTAGCTCCCGCATTTCTTTCCCCCACTTACTTGATTCGGAGTTTGCGGTGCTCGAGCAATTGATCTTGAAGTCGTTGTAGTCATCTTCGGTGATCGAAGGATTTTTCTCCTTGATCTTCTCATAACTCTCACCTTTCTCGATCATTCTCTTCACATTGCTTTTCCAAGTAGACAGGGCCTTGCTCATCTTTGTGAGGGCAGCATTGTTCACTTTATTCCCTTTGAGGCTTGTGTTTTCAAATTCAGCGAGGAACTTGTATCGTTCGTGCAGCTTCGTGAAGAGGAGGTTGCGCAAATTCCCTCGGTCAGGATGCCTCAGGTTCTCGGTGTTGATCGAGACGGTGCTCCGGAGAATGCACCCGAGCTGAAGCGGGTACTCCTTGACTATTCGTTCGGGCGCCGTTGGATTCCCGTCGGAGTCCACTTCAGTAACTTCCTCTTTGAGGGTGCGGAGCACGGTCGGGCGCCGGTCCTTCCGTTGCCTCTTCGGTTGGCTGCCATCTGTGCGTGCGCCGCCATCATCAGTGGTGGCATCCTCGGCGGCACCATCAGTGGTGGCATCAGTGGGGTCATCCTCGGCGGTACCATCAGTGGTCTCAGGATCGGTGGGGAAGGCGGCGTCCTCATACAAGTGAGGTTGTTCCTCCATCTCCTGGGACAGCTTCCAGAATGGCTTGACGCTCGAACCCCCGGCCTCATCGTTGTTGGCCATGTTTCTCTCTAAATAGGAACAAAGTTTGGTCAAAAAGTTGGTACCTACTAAGATACCCCGGCCCATGCATTAGTCACAAGTACCCCATATGTCCTATTTTTAGCAAAGTCATGCTAAAATTCACGGAAAATTTCAGCATGACCTTTGCTGAAAATAGGACATATGGAGTACCCGAATTTGCCGGAACGGAAGTTAATCGACATTCCGGCAAACTCAAGGGCCTCTCGGGTGGACAAGGCAAAAAAGGCCTCCATCACAACATGGAAAATACACCAAGCAGTATCATCTCCAAGCAGTATCATATTTGTAATGACTAAAAATATTTACTTCAGGAAATATTTACTACTGTAGTTTCTGTTACAAACAAAAAAAAGACTGAAGTTTGTCCTAGCTATATTTCAGGATGATTTTTCAGTTGCTCATGCTTTTTACAAATTGTAGCTACTGTTTTTTATACCTAAACAAAATTGCCCTAGCTATATTTGCTA
>NC_057799.1:635503325-635504767 GCF_018294505.1 Triticum aestivum | reverse complement strand
CCATGCTAATCTTTAGATAAATACAAATAGAACAAACTCTTAGATAAAAATTTGCCATGCTATTTTACAGAACAAACAAACATTTTGCCACCTTGATACATAACTGAATTTTTGTGTAGTAGGTTCAGATCTCATTTTTTGAGCTATCACACTTTTTTTTGTTTACACAGCTACAATCTTTTGCCATGGCAAATCTTGGGACCATGGTCACATGGCAAATGTAGGATTGCTCTTAGCTAAAAACACGGCAAATGTAAAACATGGCAAAGTCTGAAATTTCCACAACATGTCAAACTTATTTCAAGTACCATGGCAAACTGAATGTTTTTATGAAAGTTGCCATGGCAGACTTTGCTATGAGTAGTTGCCATGGATAGAATCTCTACGAGTTTTTGACATGGCCAAATTCTGGAGTAATTGCCATGGCAAAATTCTGTAGTAGTTGCCATGGCAGTATTTGCTATGAGTAGTTTGCGTTGGATAGAATTGCTATGAGTACTTGTCATGGCGAATTTCTGGAGCAATTGCCATGGCAATTTCTGAAAGTTTCTATAACATGGCAAACTTGTCATCCTCCAAATAGTTCGGGAGCGGCAGGGTGGACGCGGCCAGCGCGGGCGGTACGCGCAGGCGAGCGGGTGCGCGAGGGGTCTACAGCACTCGGAATGAGGGGAAACGGAAGAGGGGAAGCGAGGGGAGCTCACCGCGGAGGCACACGAAGGCCCGGTGGTGGATTAGGAGCAGCAGGCTGGCCGGACTTGAAGGAGAGGCCGCGGAATCCGAGGTGGAAGAAGGGCTCGGTGGCGGGTTCACGGTGCTCCTCGGCTCGGCTCCGGTCCGGTTCGTCGACGTATCCGACGGGTGCTCCGAGGAGACGAGGAGAGCGGCGCCGAGGAGACGAGGACGACGGGGCGGCAGGGCGGCGGCGTCGCGGCGTCGGGGCGTCGGGGCAGAGACGAGGACGACGGGGCGGCGTCGAGGCGGCAGGGCAATGGCGTCAGGAGAGGAGAGGGGAAGGGGTTCGAGGGCGAGGGAGAGAGAGGGGATAGGTTATCCAACAGGTACATCCATACTAATCGCGCACCTCACCCTGGTGCGCCATAAGTACATCCATACTAATGGCGCACCTCACCCTGGTGCGCCATTAGTATTTTTTTTCTGCTCGAGCCAACAGGTTATCTTCCACCTTACCTGGTCCACACCAAGTTCCCTCTACTAGCTCGACTGGTCAGCAGCCAGTTCTCACACTAGGAGGTCTTGTGTTCGATTCCCAGGCTCCACAATTTTTTTTATGCATTTAAAATGCTGTTTGATATTTATTTGTGTTTAAATATGTTCAAACTTGTTTAAATCATAACAGTAATATTTTTTTATAAGACAGTAATAATTTTTTAAAAAATATCATCAAACAGTAATGCCGGTGGAGCGGGGGAGGGTGCGGG
>NC_057799.1:635440620-635502470 GCF_018294505.1 Triticum aestivum | reverse complement strand
GTAGTATCTGTCCTTGTCGTTACCGGTGTAGGATTCCATCGTTACCCCGGAGTTCTGATAACCATCGCTCTTCATGTCCTTGGCCTCGGTGTAGAATGTGTAGCCGTTGATATCGTACGCCTCATAGGTCATCAGGTTGTGCTCGGCGCCCTGTGACAAGGTGAATATGAGTTGTTCTTCCGCGGAAGAATCCTCATGTAAAGGGTACGACAGAAGCTTCTGCTTGAACCAACGCGTGAAACATGAGTTGTGCTCTTTGAGTATATCTCCGTCCGTCCTCTGTTGGCCTCGGTCATTGTACGTCTTCTTAATAAAGGTTTTGTGCTCTACCACCCAAGGATCGACCACGTCTATGTGTTGTAGCGCGACTAGGTTTGCTCTTTCAAAGTCGGCGAGTCGACCCTCGAAGTCGACATGCATTTCGCGGCGACCCTCACGGTGACCCCATCCAGCGAGCCTGTTGAGGTGCCTGTTGACGGGCAGACCAACGGGGTTCTCGATGGCTAGATAATTCGTGCAGTAGGAGATGCACTCTTCGGTCAGAAAGCCCCTGGCTATGCTTCCCTCTGGACGTGACATGTTGCGAACGTATCCTTTGATGACACCATTCATCCTTTCGAATGGCATCATGCTGTGCAGGAACGTCGGCCCGAGTTGGATGATATCGTCCACGATATGGACCAGCAGATGCACCATAACGTCGAAGAATGCGGGTGGGAAGTACATCTCAAGCTCGCATAGTATCACCACGATCTCTTCCTGTAGCCTTCTGAGTTGCCTCACGCCAACAGACTTCCGAGAGATGACGTCAAAAAAGTTGCATAGGCCAAATAGCGTTTCACGGACGTGCACGTCCATGATCCCACGGATTGCAACTGGAAGTATCTGCGTCATCAGCACGTGACAGTCGTGAGATTTCATCCCGCTGAACTTCAGCTTCGCTAGGTCTAAGTATCTGCTTATCTTCCCCGCGTAACCGTAAGGAAGTTTTACTCCTACGAGGCAGGTAAAAACTGCTCGATCTCCTCCTGACTTAGAGTGAAGCACGCGGGAGGGTAGTCATTTCCGGTCTTCTTGGCCTTTTTGCCTTTGCGACGACTTTCCGTGTGCTGCTTCGCCTCATCATCATCATATATAGCGTGAAGCTCCTGCCTGATGCCCATTGATTTCAAGTCTGCCCTTGCTTTCGGCCCATCTTTGGTCCTCTCTGGCATGTTGAGCAGGGTACCAAGTAGACTCTCGCACACGTTCTTCGTGATATGCATGACATCAAGGCTGTGAGGCACACGGTGGATCTTCCAGTACGGCAAGTCCCAGAAAACAGACCTCGTTTTCCATACCTTCAGCAGCGGCTCTGGCGCCTTTCGCTTCTTTCCCGGCTCTGGCGCCTTTTGCTTCTTTCCCGGCAGTGGGCAGTCTTTCCAATTTTTCAACAGCTCGTCTATTTCCTCGCTGCTCCTCGTACGCGGGCGTCCTCGGGGTTCGGCTTCACCATTGAATAGATCCTTGCGTTTTCTCCATGGGTCATCGTCGCGAAGCCACCTTCGATGTCCCATGAACATGGTTTTCGAAGACCCGGGATCTCTATCTAGCTGGCGATACGTTGTGTCATCCATGCACCTGACGCATCCAGAAAATCCGTGGACCACCTGCCCCGCGAGATATCCGTAACGAGATAGTCGTGCACCGTCGTGAGCAGCGCGGCTCTCATAGGGAAATATTCTTTCTCTGCGGCGTCCCACGTATTGGCTGGCATTTTCCACAGCGTGTCAAGCTCCTCTTTCAGCAGCCCCAGATACAGATTGATGTCGTTCCCTGGTTGTTTCGGTCCTTCAATTAGCATACTCATGTGAATGTACTTCCTCTTCATGCACAACCAGGGGGGAAGGTTGTACATCCACACAAACACAGGCCAGGTGCTATGTGTGCTTCTCTGGCTGCCAAACGGATTGACTCCATCGGTGCTCGCGCCCAGCACGATGTTCCTTGGATCGTTCCCAAATTCTAGGTCTTCGAAGTTCAACGCTTGCCACTGGCTCGCATCCTTAGGGTGACTCAGCATCTTGTCTTTTTTATCTATCTCCGGATCATTCGCGTCATCTTCTCGCTTCTTCTCCTCCCTATCCGCGTGCCAACGCAGGAGCTTTGCTACCTTAGGGTCCGCGAAATACCACTGCAGACGAGGAGTGATCGGAAAGTACCACACCACTTTTTGAGGAGCTTTCTTCCTCTTCTTGTATCGAGTGACGCCGCACACCGGACATATGGTAGACTCCGCGTGCTCATCCCGATAAATGATGCAATTGTTCATGCACACATGGTATTTCACGTGCGGTAAATCCAGAGGACACACGATTTTCTTCGCCTCCTCCAAACTGGTCGGGCACTTGTTCCCCTTGGGAAGACGTTCGTGCCAGAATGACATGTTCTCGTCGAAGCATGCGTCGGTCATTTTGTGTTTTACCTTCATCTCCAGAGCCATGAGCGTTACTTTCAGGCGGGTATCCTCGGGCCTGCATCCTTCATACAATGGAGTAACCGCGTCTAACTCAAGTTGATCCATCTTGGCTTTCTCTCGGGCGGCAGCTCTTGCGTTATCCGTCTGCTTGAGAAGCAGCTCTTGAATATGAGGGTCCTGCACCCAGCCCATCGATGGTCCAGCGTCGTCTGCTCCGCCGGCATCATCATCTTCATGATCATGCCCGTCGTCTGGTCCGGCATCTTCCTCATCATCATGTCCTGCATCTTCTACATGATGACTGTGTACAGCATCACTGTCGTGATCATCTCCTGGGGATTCTTCGTCTTCTCGCCCGCCCGAGCCGCGGTGGTTGTCTTGCTGCCCTTCCTCATTTCTTGCCCGGCCCCCATGGACGACTTCACAGTCATCTTCTTCACTTTGCCACCGATAGCCATCCATGAAACCACGCAAGAGCAGGTGGTCCCGCACCTGCCAGGATTCCGGGTCCGCAATAAGGCTCTTCATCTTGCATCTTCGACACGGACATCTTATCTCCGTCTCGTTCTTTTGAAGCATATCGGCCTTCGCGGACCTCAAAAACCTATTCACGATGCCTTCGGTCATCATGCGGACCATGGTCGCCTGCGGGGTAGAGCAAAACGATATTTTAGAACCAAGAAAAAATTTGGCATGACTTTCCCTAAAAATAGGACAAAAAAGAATGCTTAATGCCAAAATTCTTGCCGAAACGGAAATGAATCAACATTCCGGCAAAATATTGGCAACTATCGCATTTCAAATACCGGTACACCTCCAAACACAAACACATATGCAACACCACAAACATATGCAACACCACGAACATACATAGATCTAGCTAGGCCATAAAAAGTGCATGTGCACATTGTTGTAGGGAGAACAACATAAATATAGCTTCCCCCCTTACTTACCTATCAAAACAAGGTAATTTAACCACTTAAATTGAATGAATCTATGGTGGAAATGAGGTGAAAAAGAGGAGGCACCCGAGACAAGGAGGAGGTGAAGAGAATGAAGTGGGGAGAAAGTGAGTGTGGGTAGGAGAGGCTGTCCAAAATATCTTGTTGCTGCCCACTTACTAATGGCGCACCAACTCTAAATGCGCTATTAGTAATCCAGGTTACTAATGGCGCACCTTCTGGTGGTGCGCCATTAGTATGTTTGGACAGGCGCACTAGTTAAAAAAACTTTTGATACTAATGGCGCACCCTGGGCCAGGTGCGCCATTACTAGTTACAACTAGTAATGGCGCACTGTGTCTGGATGCGCCATTAGTATGTTTGGACAGGCGCACTAGTTAAAAAAATTGATACTAATGGCGCACCCTGGGACAGGTGCGCCATTACTAGTTACAACTAGTAATGGCGCACTGTGTCTGGATGCGCCATTAGTATGTTTGGACAGGCGCACTAGTTAAAAAAAAATTGATACTAATGGCGCACCCTGGGCCAGGTGCGCCATTACTAGTTACAACTAGTAATGGCGCACTGTGTCTGGATGCGCCATTAGTATGTTTGGACAGGCGCACTAGTTAAAAAAAAATTGATACTAATGGCGCACCCTGGGCCAGGTGCGCCATTAGTAGTTTCAACTCTAATGGCGTATCAGAAGGTGGTGCACCATTAGTATATACTAATGGCGCACCGCTTGTCTGGTGCGCCATTAGTGTCAATCCCATCTATAGCCCTTTTTCTAGTAGTGTAAATCAACAAAGTTGTTTAGATGGGTAACGGCATCTTCACTAGGAAGGCCATAGAATTGATCTTTCATAACAAGATTCAGCAAAGCAGCATTAATTTCACAAGATTCAGCATCGGTAAGAGGAGCAATCGGAGTGCTAAGGAAATCATTGTTGTTGGTATTGGAAAAGTCACACAATTTAGATTGTCTTGAGCCATCGTGACAAACAAGCAATCCAACACACAAGCACACAAGAAGCAAGCGAAAAAAGAGGCGAACGGAAAAGAGGGCGAATAAAACGGCAAGGGTGAAGTGGGGGGAGAGGAAAACGAGAGGCAAATGGCAAATAATGTAATGCGAGGGATAAGTGTTTGTGATGGGTACTTGGTATGTCTTGACTTGTGCGTAGACTCCCCGAGCAACGGCGCCAAAAATCCTTCTTGCTACCTCTTGAGCACAGCGTTGGTTTTCCTTTGAAGAGGAAAGGGTGATGCAGCAAAGTAGCGTAAGTACTTCCCTCAGTTTTTTGAGAACCAAGGTATCAATCCAGTAGGAGGCCACACGCAAGTCCCTCGTACCTACACAAACAAATAAGAACCTTTCAACCAACGCGATAAAGGGGTTGTCAATCCCTTCACGGCCACTTGCAAAAGTGAGATCTGATAGAGATAATAAGATAAATATTTTTGGTATTTTTGTTTTATAGATTGGAAAGTAAAGATTACAAAATAAAGGGCGACAGAAATTGGTAAGTTGATGAAAGATTAATATGATGGAAAATAGACCCGGGGGGCATAGGTTTCACTAGTGGCTTCTCTCAAGATAGTATAAGTATTACAGTGGGTGAACAAATTACTGTCGAGCAATTGATAGAAAAGTGCATAGTCATGAGAATATCTAGGCATGATCATGTATATAGGCATCACGTTCGCGACAAGTAGACCGAAATGATTCTGCATCTACTACTATTACTCCACACATCGACCGCTATCCAGCATGCATCTAGAGTATTAAGTTCATAAGAACAGAGTAACGCATTAGGCAAGATGACATGATGTAGAGGAATAAACTCAAGCATATGATATAAACCCCATCTTTTTATCCTCGATGGCAACAATACAATACGTATTGATTCCCCTTCTGTCACTGGGATCGAACACCGCAAGATTGGATCCAAAGCTAAGGACTTCTCCTATTGCAAGAAAGATCAATCTAGTAGGCCAAACCAAACTGATAATTCGAAGAGAGTTGCAAAGTAACAAATCATACATAAAAATAATAAAGAGGAGATTCAAATATTGTTCATAGATAATCCTGATCATAAACCCACAATTCATCGGATCTCGACAAACACACCACAAAAAGAGTTACATCAATTAGATCTCCAAGAGACTCGAGGAGAACTTTGTATTGAGATCCAAAGAGAAAGAAGAAGCCATCTAGCTAATAACTATGGACCCGAAGGTCTGAGGTAAACTACTCACACATCATCGGAGAGGCTATGATGTTGATGTAGAAGCCCTCCGTGATCAATGCCCCCTTCGGCGGAGCGCCGAAAAAGGCCCCAAGATGGGATCTCACGGGTACAGAAGGTTGCGGCGGTGGAAATAGGGTTTCGTGGTGCACTCGGATGTTTTCGGGGTATGTGGGTATATATAGGAGGAAGAAGTAGGTCGGTGGAGCTGCGAGGGGCCCACGAGGGTGGGGGCGCGCCTCCCTGCCTTGTGGCCTCCTCGCTTCTTTCTTGACGTCCACTCCAAGTCCCCTGGATTGCGTTTGTTCCAAAAATAACTCTCTCCAAGATTTCATTCCGTTTGGATTCCGTTTGATATTCCTTTTCTGTGAAACACTGAAATAGGCAAAAAACAGCAATTTGGGCTAGGCCTTCGGTTAGTAGGTTAGTCCCAAAAATAATATAAAAGTTTATAATAAAGCCCATTAAACATCCAAATCAGATAATATAATAGCATGGAACAATAAAAAATTATAGATACGTTGGAGACGTATCAGGCTCAATTTCCCCTTCGGCACACGTCCGGTCGACCTTGTTCCGCCGGAGCCAGGGTGGTGAGCTCGGCTATGGCGCGGGAGGAGCGCGAGGCGTGGGAGCGCCTCGAGGCCGAGGCCACCGACCAGGCCTACATGCAAGAGCTCCGCCGGCAGCACCCGGAGATCGTGGAGGCGGAGCGGGCGATCTTTGCCGGCACGGAGGGCGGCGAGGTTATCGTGCTCTCCTCCGATGACGAGGTCGAAGGCGGCGAGGACGGCGGCATGGAGGGCGGAGAGGTTATCGCGCTCTCCTCTGATGACGAGGTCGAAAGCGGCGGCGATGGCGGCGTGGAGGGCGTCGAGGTGGGCCCCGAGGACGAGGAGATCGACGTCGACGAGTGGAGGACTGCCTTCCCCCAACGACCCCGACGACTGTACTGGCCCGGACCTGGCTCGCGGCACACCGTACATGACGAGGAAGGATTGGCTCGACCTCTACTTCGACCGAAAGTAGTTTAGCTTAGTTTAAATCTATGTTTATGTTTAATGCACGCTACTTTCGGTTGAACCTGCTTTGAACTTGATCAAATTGAAGTTTACAACCTTAAGTTTAGGGGATTGACTAGAAAAGGCCAAAATTGCTGGAGTATATATATATATATCCACTAAGGGTTTTAGTCCTTTAACTTTTTAAGGGTTGCCTAGAGATGTCATTGACTTGTTTATTTCAGTTCTTCACAATGTGATGCTCTATATGTGCAACTATTTGCCGTGCAGTTCAATTTCATCAATAGCAGTTTCAACAATACCACTATGAATTACGATATTTGGTTGCTGTTAAGGATATTGCAGTTAACATGCCTTTCTTTTTCAATTGTTGCTTAGCAACATGCATTGTACTGAATGACTAAATATGCAATCCCAGGCTACATAGCAACAAGGAAGAGTGTTACCTTAATGTTCTGATGATGTCTAGATATACATGTAATAAAATCTTATATAATGGGATGGATGGAGTGTTGTACTACATCATTTCTCAATTCTTGTTTAGCTTCTAATATTAACTTGGTGCTTTTAGGTACATATATCATTGCCAGAGATCCACACTTTGACCCTTTCTGCGTATGGGGCAATGAGATATTCATGAACCAGCATCAAGTGAGGAAACTGATAAAGATTGTATTAAAATGGGTCAAAAGATGTCAATCGAACTATTTGTTTACACTTTATGCAAGACAACAGTGAACTGCAGGATGGTAAGTAAGAACCATGTAGCCTTGTTTTTACTGCCCGTAATGAGTTGTGTTAGATGACAATATCTGAATCTTTTTTCTTTTGTAGTGGATCCTGAAGCAGTTTACTCAAGATTACCTCTCAAAATACATGATTAGCAGCCGGCCATCACAAGGGGTTGGACTAGAGTCCTGCATGCCTTCTGTATCCAGGAGAGCACAATAGGGCCATTCCGCTCCACCTTGTTCAGCAACTGGAATGTCTGTCGCCTCTTTCTTTACCATCTGTAATAGTACAAGTATAGAACCCTGGTACATCATTCTTTATTTCGTGCTTATGTATATCTTAAACATATGTACCAGTCAATCGAATAATGCATTGGTTGTTTGAACCTGATGGATGTGAATAAAGCTATAGCCTACTTTCAAGTTTAAATTAGGTACAATTTTAAATAGCAGCAATTAAATTAGGGCGAAATTACGTTGTGCCGGTCATTACGGCACACAGGTTGGTAAAACACAAACATTTGTGATATACACCATAATCCGAGACGGTTCATAGAGAGGAAACGTGTGCAAGCATGCACACAGTTGCCATTTGCAAAGCGTGTGTGATGTCAGACACTATCACATACGCTGCGGGAAAACTAAATGTGTGTGATTCTCTACCTATCATGCACGGTTTATAATCATGAACTATTTGTGATGTGCCAGGCATCGTAAAACTCCCGTTCCTAGAATCTGCCTGGAAAACTCCCGTGCCTGGAATCTGCCTGGTATCAGGCAAAACCACAAAACTCCGAGGCGATGGCAATGCGAGCACAAACGAGTAGCAAGGATGAAGCGTTTGGGATATTCGAGATATCGGAAACGGTTATATAGGGACAACTGTATGCATCAAGGCTCCCTATCCCCGACGGTTTCTGGGTCATGTGGGAAGGACCCCCCCCCCTATCGCCCACACTCACTTGGCGACGGTTCCAAATGCCGTCGCGGAAAGGGGTTAAAAACCGTTTTTTAGGACCGACGCGCACCAGTGAAAGAAAGAGTTGTATATGATGCAACCTGAAGGTTTTTCGATCCTAAAGGTGCTAACAAAGTGTGCAAGCTCCAGCGGTCCATCTATGGACTGGTGCAAGCATCTCGGAGTTGGAATATACGCTATGATGAGGTGATCAAAGCATATGGTTTTATACAAACTTTCGGAGAAGCCTGTATTTACAAGAAAGTGAGTGGGAGCTCTATAGCATTTCTAATATTATATGTGGATGACATATTCTTGATTGGAAATGATGTAGAATTTATGGATAGCATAAAAGGATACTTGAATAAAAGTTTTCAATGAAAGACCTCGGTGAAGCTGCTTATATATTGGGCATCAAGATCTATAGAGATCGATTAAGACACTTAATAGGACTTTCACAAAGCACATACCTTGACAAAGTTTTGAAGAAGTTCAAAATGGATCAGTCAAAGAAAGGGTTCTTGCCTGTATTGCAAGGTGTGAAATTGAGTCAGACTCAATGCCCGACCACTACAAAAGATAGAGAGAAAATGAAAGTCATTCCCTATGCCTCAGCCATAGATTTTTATCATGTATGCTATGCTGTGTACCAGACATGATGTGTGCCTTGCCATAAGTCTGGCTGGGAGGTACCAAAGTAATTCAGGAGTGAATCACTGGAGAGCGGTCAAGAACATCCTGAAGTACCTGAAAAGGACCAAGGATATATTTCTCGTTTATGGAGGTGACAAATAGCTCGTCGTAAATGGTTACATCAATGCTAGTTTTGACACTGATCCGGATGACTCTAAGTCACAAACTGGATACGTATTTATTTTGAATGGTGGAGCTGTCAGTTGGTGCAGTTCCAAGCAGAGCGTCGTGGCGGGATCTACGTGTGAAGCAGAGTACATAGCTGCTTCGGAAGTAGCAAATGAAGGAGTCTGGATGAAGGAGTTCATATCCGATCTAGGTGTAATACCTAGTGCATCGGGTCCAATAAAAATCTTTTGTGACAATACTAGAGCAATTGCCTTAGCGAAGGAATCCAGATTTCACAGGACCAAACACATCAAGAGACGCTTCCACTCCATCCGTTATCAAGTCAAGGAGGGAGACATAGAGATTTGCAAAATACATACGGATCTTAATGTTGCAGACCCGTTGACTAAGGCTCTTCCACGAGCAAAACATGATCAGCACCAAGAGTCCATGGGTGTTAGAAACATTACAACGTAATCTAGATTATTGACTCTAGTGCAAGTGGGAGACTGAAGGAAATATGCCCTAGGGGCAATAATAAAGTTGTTATTTTATATTTCCTTATTCATGATAAATGTTTATTATTCATGCTAGAATTGTATTGATCGGAAACCTTGATACAAGTGAGAATACATAAACAAACACTGTGTCCCTAGTGAGCCTCTACTAGACTAGCTCGTTGATCAAAGATGGTTAAGGTTTCCTAACCATGGACATGAGTTGTCATTTGATAACGGGATCACATCATTAGGAGAATGATGTGATGGACAAGACCCATCCGTTAGCTTAGCATTATGATCGCTCGGTTTTATTGTTGTTGCTTTCTTCATGTCAAATTCATATTCCTTCGACTATGAGATTATGCAACTCCCCGATACAGGAGGAATGTCTTGTGTGCTATCAAACATCACAACTTAACTGGGTGATTATAAAGATGCTCTACAGGTATCTCCGAAGGTGTTTGTTGAGTTGGCATAGATCGAGATTAGGATTCGTCACACCAAGTATCGAAGAGGTATCTCTGGGCCCTCTCGGTAATACACATCATAAGAAGCCTTGCGAGCAAAGTGACTAATGAGTTAGTTGCAGGATGATGTATTACGGAACGAGTAAAGAGACTTGCCGGTAACGAGATTGAACTAGGTATGAATATACCGACGATCGAATCTCGGGCAAGTAACATACCGATGGACAAAGGGAATAACGTATGTTGTCATAACGGTTCAACCGATAAAGACTTCGTAGAATATGTAGGAGCCAATATGAGCATCTAGGTTCCGCTATTGGTTATTGACCAGAAAGGCGTCTCGGTCATGTCTACATAGTTCTCGAACCCGTAGGGTCCGCACGCTTAACGTTCGATGACGATATTGTATTATATGAGTTATGTGATTTGATGACTAAATGTTGTTCTGAGTCCCGGATGAGATCACGGATATGACGAGGATTTTTGAAATGGTCGAAAGGTAAAGATTGATATAGAGGACGATGGCATTCGGACACCGAAAGTGCTCCGGAGTGTATCGGGTATTTATCGAAGGACCGGAGGGGTTACCGGAACCCCCGGGGGGAGATATGGGCCATATGGGCCATGAGAGGGGACCACACCAGCCCACAAGGGGCCTCCCCTATGGCAGGAGGCCGAATAAGAGAAGGAAAAAGGGGGGGTTTGGCCCCCCCTTCCTTTCTCTCTTCCCCCTTCCCTTTCTTCTCCGGTGAAAAAAGGAAAGGGGGGCGCCACTTGGGGAAACCCCAAGTAGGATTCGGATCCTACTTGGGGCGCCCCCTGGCTGCCTCTCCTGCCCTCCCACCTATATATATGTGGGGAGGGGCGCCTAGAACACACAACATTAATTGTTAGCCGTGTGCGGCGCCCCCCTCCACAGTTTACACCCCCGGTCATATTCTCGCGGTGCTTAGGCGAAGCCCTGCGCGGATCACATCACCATAACCGTCACCACGCCGTCGTGCTGGCGGAACTCATCTACTACCTCGACACCTTGCTAGATCAAGAAGGCGAGGGATGTCACTGAGCTAAACACGTCCAGAACTCGGAGGTGTCGTACGTTCGGTACTCGATCGGTGGAGCACGAAGAAAGTTCGACTACATCAACCGCGTTGTGAAATGCTTCCTCTTACGGTCTATGATGGTACGTAGACACACTCTCCCCCTCGTTGCTATGCATCTCCATGGATAGATCATTGCGTGTGCGCAGGTTTTTTTTTGTTTTCCATACAACGTTTCCCAACATTACTCGTCCCACAAGGAAAATCACTGGTAATAAAATGGTAGGCACACACCTTACTGATTTCTTTTCGACTGGGCTAACGTACGAATGATCCCATCATCTCCCTTGCTAAATTGTCGTTTCCTTAGGTCTGGGTTTTTCATCCTCGCAGGTGCGGCACTCGGGCGGATGGCGGCACTTCTTCTTTGACTTTGGCTTCCGGGCTTCGATCCTCCTCGAGTTCGTCCTTTTGGACGTGGTCGACGTAGCTCTGGCGTAGGTTCCTGCCTTCTCCTTGGGATGGTGAGGTTAGGTTTTCTCATCAAGTGACAAGATTTGGTGTCAGGTGCTTCAGACCTATGCAAGGGTTTAACGGGATTGACTTTGGCTATAGGGTGCTGGTCCTTAGGGGCACGTGCATGAAGACTTCTGGGCTGTAATCAACAAGGTCAAGCCGGCTCCGGTGGGGGAGCGGCGACAGCGGTGTATCGGCGGCTCATTTTGGCGGCAGTAGTGGTCGTTTGGTGGTCTCAGAATCTCTATGTGATATTTATTATTTTTGAGACGCTCTGTACTTGTGATGAACTTTTATAATAGATCTTATATCCCTTCTCCCTTGCTCAAGCGAAAACATGCCATAAATCAACCTACCCCCTCATCCAAAATTCTTTATTAAAACCCCATTTTTTCTTATAAGAGATAACATTTCTCTTGTTATAAATAATTTTTATGTTATGGCTTCTCTTTTGAGACGCTGACGCCAAGAAAAAAAGACACCCATGTGCGGCGGCACTTCCAATTTATTTCCCTTTCTAGTGCTATTTCTACTAATACTTTTTGTCCTGTCAATTTAATTGGGCCCAGGTGTATAATCTCAAGGTTAATGCCGTATATCCCGTGAGCTGGCATGATTTGGACCGTGGGTGCAACACAATGAAATAGATTACTAATTCTGCACACATAAAGTTGATCAATTCTCTTCTTCTAGATAACTTTGTTGATAAATAACACCCGCCGCCACCCTTCGTCTCTGCATCGCAAGTGAACAACAACTAGCGTTCGTGCCTCCTGTTGGTCGCGCCGCCGATCTGCATTATCTCATGTGGCATTAGGGTCATTGAAGCACGGTGGATCTCGACACATGCCGATGGGAGGGCTTCGTTTCTTGATGTTTCATTGAGGTTTCTTAGGGTTTATGTCATGCTCAAGAAGGCAAGATGGCGGTGTCTCTATGAACATGGAAAAAGGTTCTTCCTGTCTATCCCCGGCTCGATGGTGCATCTAGCATCGTTGGAAGGTGTGTGGAGGTGTGTCTCTGGAAGATCTCGCAGGATTCAGCGGTGATTGTCTTTGGTGGGTCTGCTCGGATCCGGTCTTTGTTCTCTTACGGTTGTTTGTCTTCATGTTGGATCCTTCTGATCCAAGTGTCTCTTCAGTGACAAGAGTTGCTATTCTGGTGTGCTGGTTCTATGGGACCTTAGTACGACGACTGTCCGACTGTATACTAGAACAAATTTTGTCCGAATTATGTGAGGGAGGGGCGATGACGGTGGCGTGTCTTCGGCTCACTTCAGTGCTTGTAGTCGTCGCTAGGATGGTCTACGGATCTGGATGTAATCATTAGGGTTAATTATCCTTTTGCCCTCAGTGGTGTCCATGTGCTCAGTTTTGCCCTCAGATGCGAATCGTGCTCAGTTTTGCCCCTAGTCCATGCGCACCAACTCGTTCCGTGAACTCTTCCGTCTCCGTCAGGTCAACCTTTTGACTCGGCCCTTACAGGTGGGACCAGGCGGCAGAGACGCCCTAGACGATCAGGCCGTTGCACGCGTGGCTTGTGGGACCCTGATATGTCTCCGTCGTATCTATAATTTTTGATTGTTCCATGCCAATATGATACAACTTTCATATACTTTTTGGCAACTTTTTATACTATTTTCGGGACTAACATATTGATCCAGTGCCCAGTGCCAGTTCCTGTTTGTTGCATGTTTTTGTTTCGCAGAATATCCATATCAAACGGAATCCAAACGGGATAAAAACGGACGGAGAATTATTTTGGAATATTTATGATTTTTGGGAAGTAAAATCAACGCGAGACTGTGCCCGAGGGAGCCACGAGGCAGGGGCGCGCCCCTGACCCTCGTGGGCACCCCGTAAGGTGGTTGACGCTCTTCTTTTCCCGCAAGAAAGCTAATTTTATGAGAAAAATCTGGCGAAAGATTCACCCCAATCGGAGTTACGGATCTCCGGATATAAAAGAAACGGTGAAGGGCCAGAATCAGGGAGCGCAGAAACAGAGAGAGACAGAGAGACAGATCCAATCTCAGAGGGGCTCTCGCCCCTCCCACGCCATGGAGACCAGGGACCAGAGGGGAAACCCTTCTCCCATCTAGGGAGAAGGTCAAGGAAGAAGAAGGAGGAGGGGACCCTGTCCTCCTCGCTTCCGGTGGCACCGGAGTGCCACCGGGGCCATCATCATCACCACATCTTCACCAACAACTTCACCGCCATCGTCACCAACTCTTCCCCCCTCTATGCAGCGGTGTAACCTCTCTTTTACCCGCTGTATTCTCTACTTAAACATGGTGCTCAACGCTATATATTATTTCCCAATGATGTATGGCTATCCTATGATGTTTGAGTAGATCCGTTTTGTCCTAATGGCTATTTGATGATCAACATTGGTTTGAGTTGCATGTTTTATTATTGGTGTTGTCCTATGGTGCTCTTCGTGTCGCGCAAGCGTGAGGGATCCCCGCTGTAGGGTTTGCAATATGTTTATGATTTTCTTATGGTGGGTGGCGTGAGTGATAGAAGCACAGACCCGAGTAAGTAGGTTGTTTACGTATGGGATAAAGAGGACTTGATACTTTAATGCTATGGTTGGGTTTTACCTTAATGATCTTTAGTCGTTGCGGATGCTTGCTAGAGTTCCAATCATAAGTGCATATGATCCAAGTAGAGAAAGTATGTTAGCTTATGCCTCTCCCTCAAATAAAATTGCAATAGTGATTACCGGTCTAGTTATCGATTGCCTAGGGACAAATAACTTTCTTGTTGACAAAAAGCTCTCTACTAAAACTAATTTAGTTGTGTCTTTATCTAAACAGCCCCTAGCTTTTATTTACGCGCTCTTTATTATCTTGCAAACCTATCCAACAACACTTCTAGTTTCATACTTGTTCTAGGTAAAGCGAACGTCAAGCGTGCGTAGAGTTGTATCGGTGGTCGATAGAACTTGAGGGAATATTTGTTCTACCTTTAGCTCCTCGTTCGGTTCGACACTCTTACTTATCGAAAGAGGCTACAATTGATCCCCTATACTTGTGGGTTATCAAGACCTTTTTCTGGCGCCGTTGCCGGGGAATCATAGCGTGGGGTGAATATTCTCGTGTGTGCTTGTTTGCTTTATCACTAAGTAATTTTTATTTGCTGTTCTAAGTTGTTTTCTATCTTTAGTTATGGATATGGAACACGAAATACCAAAAAATTAGGTGTACTTGCTGCTCATGGAGATGGGGAACCTCCTAAAACCCTCTATGCTTATTATGTGAGAAATATTATATACTACTTTAATAATCCTGAGAAAACCTCGTTCAACTATGTTATGGGAGTAACGTTGGATCAACGTGAATACTTTAGGGATTATCGCTTGACACAAAAAGGGAAACTATTATGGGATCAAATTAATATGTTGTATTGGTATGCTAGGCAACTATGCTTGAGATATGATTATACTTGTTGCTCTAGGATGAAGTCTCCACACCTTCCCTTTTCATGTGAATTTAATGATAATGAAACCTTGGCTTCTTATGCTAGAGGTATATATGATTACTATGATGTGGAACGAATAGAAGAATTTGTTGCTTTTATGGGTGCTTATGAAATTGAATCAATGTTTAAAGAGTTTGAAGATTTTGATGATTCGGTTTATAGACCTGAAAATTTAACTATCCTTAAATATTTTTATGAGAATTATGAATACAATTACGATATTAATGCACTTATTGAGAAAGTCTCCGCTGTCCAAGAAGAGACTAATATTTTGCAGGAATCTATGGAAGAAGAAGTTGACGAAACTGTGAGCTCATTGGATAAAAAGATGAGGAGGAGAGCGAAGAACAAAAGGAGGAAGAGCGGATTGATCACTCGTGCCCACCTTCTAATGAGAGTAACTCTTCAACTCATACATTGTTTAATTCCCCTTCGTGCTTACCGAACGATGATTGCTATGATGACTGTTATGATCCCTTTGATTCTTTTGGAATAACCCTTTTTGATGATGCTTGCTATGCTTGTGGCCAAGAAGCCACTATGAATTATGCTTATGGAGATGAACTTGCTATAGTTCCTTATGTTAAACATGAAATTGTTGCTATTGCACCCACGCATGATAGTCCTATTATCTTTTTGAATTCTCCCAACTACACTATATCGGAGAAGTTTGTGCTTATTAAGGATTATATTGATGGGTTGCGTTTACTACCACACATGATGATTTTGATAGATATAATATGCATGTGCTTGCTACTCCTACTTGCAATTATTATGAGAGAGGAACTATATCTCCGCCTCCCTATGTTTCCAATATGATAAAATTGCAAGAAATTGCTCATACTATGCATTGGCCTTTACTTGGTGTGCATGAATTGTTCTTGTATGACATGCCGATGCATAGGAAGAGAGTTAGACTTCGTCATTGCTTGATATATGTTACTTTGTGCTCACTACTAAACGCCAAATCATTGTTAATTAAAATTAGCTTTGATATACCTTGGGATCCGGGTGCATCCATTACTTGAGCACTATATGCCTAGCTTAATGCTTTAAAGAAAGCGCTACCAAGGAGACAACCCGGAAGTTTTAGGGAGTCATTTATTTCTGTTGAGTGCTTTTATATAGTTTAAAAACAAAAAAAAAAGAGCGGAACTTTGTGAATCTTAATTACAGAAACTTTTCAACAAAAATAATTATCCCCTTGTACAATTCCATTGTATTATAAAAATAATGTGCCAAGGTTTGCCTTTAGGATGTTTACAATGCTTGTTGGTTTGTGCGGTGCAGAACAGAAACTTTGGCTGTAGTGCGCAGTTTTTAATTTTTTCCTGGAACATCAATTGGTTCTGATTCCTTTTGCACTGTCTTTCTATGCAAAAAATTTATTGTTCCTAATTTTGGCAGAATTTTTCAAGTATCAGAAGTATGGTGAATGTTCAGATTATTACGGACTGTTCTGTTTTAGACAGATTCTGTTTTTGATGCATAGTTTGCTTGTTTTGATGAAACTATCAATTTATATCAGTGGATTAAGCCATGGAAAAGTTATTACAGTAGACATAATGCAAAAACAAAATATGAATTGGTTTGCAACAGTACTTAGAGTAGTGATTTGCTTTATTATACTAACGGATCTTATCGAGTTTTCTTCTGAGGCATGCAAAGAAGCTATCTGGTTGAGAGGTTTGTACGCTGAGCTTTGTGGAGATTCATTTGGCCATACCGTATTTAGTGACAGTCAAAGTGCTATATATCTTACAAAGAATCCAATGTATCATGAGAGAGAAAAGCACATTGATGTCAGATATCACTATATTCGAGATGTTGTTGTTGATGGTGATTTGAAGGTATGCAAGATAAGTACTCATGATAATCCTGCTGATATAATGACAAAGACAGTTCCTACCAATAAGTTTGAGCTTTGCTCAGGCTTAGTTGGTATTTCTCACTAGTCCTATGGACTTTGACGCACAATGTGTTTATGCTGATTTGGATGAAGTTATTTGCTTTCTTCGACTACTGGAGGGAATTTGGCTCAAGATGGAGATTGTTAAATTATGATCCAAATTCTAGTACCATATTGGACTAGACGTAGTACATATGGAGTGGGCCATTGCGTTGGTACCCACGCGTACGAGTACAGCTCGTTTACTTGTCCTCCAAGGACTCCCATGTATTGCCCTCATATATACCCCATGTAGTCGCACCTAAGACGATCTGTCGTCTCGTGCTTGTAATACTCCTCCATCATAGTGATTGCGCCTTCGTGCGTCCGTGGTTTTCTCTCGCAAATGTTTCCACGTAAAAATCCGTGTCTCTCTGTCTCGTTTATTTCTCGTTTAGTCCTCTTGAGTGCTTGTTGTTCATTGTTTTGAATGACTAGGTCGAAAGTTTCTGGGATAAGGAAGTTTTAGCGCCCGCCTGTCCTTACGAGGCGCCAACGACGATGAAAAGCGCCCGTACGCTGCATGTGCCACCTTTCCTATCTGAGCGTGATATCTGAAATGCGCCTGATCGATCTCGCGAGATTTGAACCATGCGCGCGCGACGTGATGGAATGGATTACGCTGCTGCTGCCATCGACCGTACGTGTAGACCGTGGCGCTGTTCCTTGAGAGCGACCGCCGGCCGGCTCCGCCGCTGACATCTCTGTCGACCGTCGGCTCGACAGGACAGGGAGGGAAAAAGAGCTACCGGCCAGCGACGACGGCGTCCAGCTCCATGCGCCGGTGTCGCCGTCGGAGCGTCGTGGTCTCATAGTGAACGCAGTATATCCCCTTTAACTCTACAGTTGCACAGTGGAAAACTGCATGTGCCAGGTTTGTTACGCACAGGACGGGCGGTCTGAGAAAAGTAGAGGCAGCGTGGATGTCCTTGTCGTCGGCGGCGAGGCGAGCGTGCCTGTGAGTGTCTTCCTCGTCGGTATGGACAGATTGTACTCCATGTTACCGTAGCAAGACAAGTCTACTACGGTGTACATTCCGCTGATTCAGTAGTCATTTGAACTTTGTCAAACGAGTTCACGTGCACGGGGAGTGGATGGCGCCGATCGGGCCGTGCCCAAAGGCCCAAAGTACGTTTTCTCCAGATCGGTGCACCTCGTACGTATGTACAACGTGTTTTTTTGTATGCTCATCATACGTCAGTACGTCACGACTTCATCTGTGCTCCAGAACAAGAAGCAAAACGTGCGTCGTATAACGAACTGACGATGGCATTCGATGGTGGGCAGATAGGCGTCCGTCAAGGTCCAGTCCAGGCCGGGGACGACGATGTGAGTTCCTTATCCACACGTGCGACCAGCCCACCGCTCCATCCGCCGGCCATGGCCAAGCACTGACGCACGCACTAGCCTTTTGAAACTGAAGGAGTGTTCTGGACGAAGACGAAGGGGGCACCCGTCTGGAGCGGGGAGCGTGCTCCTGATCCACACCGCACGCAACCCACCGCTCGGCCAAGGCCACCCGTCATCGCTGAACGGGGCCGGCTGAAGTAAAGAAAGCACCGCACCACGTCAACCCGCGTAGAAAGTGTACGCTACCTAAAGAGGACAGGGATATAGTGTAGCTAGCGTGAGGCGGCGCGACGAGCGTGGCAGATTAACAATTTTGCACATCGACCAAGTGGCAATTGTTTGCTCATGCGAATTCATAGGGATTCATGGGGTTGGGCACCTGGCTTGCGCGTGAACTCCCATGGCAACAAAAGCATGAGAGGAGGGAGCGGAAAGTCCACTCTGCCCGCCCTGTTTGGTTAGGCTGCGCTTGGAATCGATGTAATATTCTGCAGAGGTATTTAGCTTACAGAGTTAGAGGTGTATTTTACCAGCCGCAATTGATTTCCGTCCGGAAACGGAACGACGGACTGAGGCGTGTATCGTATACCGGCTGGATATAAGTGTAGCAGGGAAAACCGGTGTAAAGATTACGGATCCAAAACGGCGAGCCAAGCACCTGAAACAAATCCACCCGGCTTTATCTTACAAGCCCATGTTTTACGGAGGTAAACCGACAATCCAAGCGGGGTCTTAGTGAATTGCTGCAGCTGGGTTTCGTGTCTGGTTTCGTGTACTACTAATGACAGACCACTGACGAGCTAATGATTCGGGAAAGACATACGTAGTAGATGGTGCTTTTGATTCCAACTGCTCTGCTCTGCTTTGACCCTCTAAATTAACTACTCGAGCTCAGGTGGGCGCCCAAGTTTGAAGAAATACTGGACTAACCAACCCCTTCGCTTGCTAATCGCCAGTGAATCCCGTGACGCCGGTGACGGCTACGCGCCACCGCACCGCAGGGCATGCATGATTCCGGCCCCGTGAAGGCGACAAGCTTCGCTAGCTAGCTAGCTTGGTCGGCGGTGGTGGGGACGACGGGTCGTCGACGACGTGCGCTTTGGCCGATATGACCCCTTCCGGGCGCATCATGTACGCCGGGATGCCACACCAGCGGATGTATCTATCCTGCGCCACTGTCTCTGTTCGTTGCATTCTGCTCCCGCCGGTCGCTCCCACGGATAGCAGTACATTAAGGATGCGTTTGGATGTCGGGATATCCCTCTATGGGACAGGGATAGCCGTTTTTATATGGATAGCAGTCGTTTGGTTCATGGGCGAGTATGGATAGGGATGGCCGGATGCTCGGAATATTCGTCCAAAATCAGGCTCCGCGTGTCCGCGAAAATCTGGCGGATATGGGCATCCCGACCGCGTCGCGTGAACACAACCTTATCTATTTTCCCCTTTCCATCTCTCTTCTCTCCCGTGGCAGCAAATCGAAGCCCGGCAACGACGGTGGGTGTGCATCGGCGGCGGGAGATCGAAGCTCGACGAAGACGGTGAGTGCGCACCTTATCTTGCCGGCCCTGCTTCTCTCCGTGAGCAGAGGTCATGGCGGCGGCGGAAAACAGCTGGGTGCCGCGCGGCCGTCGTAGCCCTGCAGATGGCGGATCCGCCCTGCTTCAATCCGGCCAGTGCGCGTATTGTGCGCTCCGTGCGCGGGTGCTGCGCGTGCTGCACCAGCCCTGCTTCTCTCCGGCAGGTGCGTGTGCTCTGCGCCCCGTGCGCGGGAGCTGCGCGTGCATCGCCGGCCATGCTAGCTGCCTGCTACGCGTGCAGCACTGGCCTTGCTAGCTGCTAGCTGCGCAGCGCCGGCCGCAGCAGCTCAGGTCAAAGGCGACAGGGAAGTCGGGGACTACTACATCTCCTTCCTATCCATTATTCATCCTTCGAACCAAACAAAACTTAGGCTAATCTTATCCACCCAACCAAACAGAAAAAATGACTACCCATATCCAGCTGGATAGGGATACCCATAACCACCCTAACATGTCCCTCTAACCAAACACATCCTAAATATCTGGGCGGCCCATCCAGTCACCGGTCATGAAAACCCTCAAAAGTTCGGCCTGTCCAGCATCCCTCATATTCAACCCAAATATGGGGAGGATATGGGACGCCCAGATGCGTCCGGGTAAGTCCGCCACGTACGACTGACGATGGGTCCCATGTGAAATTGCCTAGAAACCTGGCGGTCTGACGGACGCCTCCTCCGTCGTCGCGGTGTGAACGCCGCGTGGCGCCGCTCCGGCTCGCCGAAGAGGCCAAATCTAGCTATATAAGCCGGCCGTCGTTCCCCAACCCTAGCATATCCACCTCCTTCCTCTCTGCGCCATCACCCGAGCCCGTCCGCCTCCTCTCTTCCACTGTTCCACGCTCTCCCGCATCGCCATGGTCCGGCGAAAGATCATCATGTACGCTATGCTCATGCCGGAGGGCCGGAGGCATATCGCGGAGGCAGGAGATCCAGTCTAGGCGCGCTGCCCGCATCGCTGTCGGACTGCCTCCAGACTCACCGAAGCCAGAGAAGCAGCAGCAGCCGAAGGAGGAGGAGATGGAGGAGCGGCAGCCGAAGAAGGAGGAGGGAGAGCAACTGTCGAAGCCGATGGAGGTGGCGTATCCGGAGGAGGACGAGGCGGAGCAACCTGCTCTGGGGTTCAACTTGAAGGAGGCGGAAGCGGGGTTTGCCGTCGCGCAAGCCGTGGTGATGGCGGAGCAGCAGGCTATCCTGGAGTCCATCCAGAATGAGCCTATATGGAGACCAACCGGCAGTTCCTCTGGTAGGAGCGGGCGGTGACCGACGCACTCTTCGCCGAACTCGACGCGGAGATAGGGTAGGAGGAGGTCGGAGCGGAGCAGCAGGAGGCGCCGGAGGAGCCAGAGCTGCAGCTGCCGCCCATGTATCCGGAGCTGGGCACGGAGATAGTCGACATCTCCGACGAGGAGTAGCTAGGTGATCTACTAGTACGCTGGTTTTTTTTATTTGCATGCTTTTGTATGGATTGAAGAATCTAGTATGAGGTATCACGAGTCGTGCTAATTTGAGGTGTGCCCAGTAGATATTTGACGGGTCATATTTGACATATGCGGCTGTAGATGCCCTAAATATAGCACACACCACCACAACCGATAAGCCACACAACAACGGTTAAACCTATTTCCATAATGGCACACTTCACACCACGTCGATCACAAGGAACAGATTAGCTCCGACCGAACGCTCCAATCACTGGATCACTTGTCCGTACGGCCTCAAATTACATATCCACATTGCATTGCAGCACGGAACAAGATGGGCAACACACATGCATCCATGCACTTTAGGTGGTTGTGTAGCAAGAGGGCTCCGGCACAAGAAAGCTACTCATCCAATCAAGCAGAAAAACACACTGCTATATATATATATTTCCTGAAAGGATTGGATGGAGGTGGTTGTGGTTGTGCCGTCGCCATAACAGTGCTCCTAGTATGTTTTTGTTGGTCAGTTTAGTGGAGTGCTAATTAATCTCTGCTCCACCATTGTTTAGTGCTCATAATTGAAGCCTAGGGCAGCTAGCTAGCCTAAAGCTAGTTAAGATTTAAGAGTATGCACAAAGACTCCTATCTAGCTAGCTCCATCACGGCACGACACATGCACATACGTTACCAACAGTGCGATTAACCATTAGGATTTGTCACATCTTGTCTGGCAAGAGGCTATCCAGGAATTCAAGGTTGTTGTACCAGTAGCCTCTGCAAAATTAGGTGCATTTGGCCATGGATAAAATGCATGCAGCTACTGGAACTGTGCGGAGTAGGGAGACAACGATGAGAGAAATTCAAAGCTGATAGGTGAGTTGATCTGTGGAATGACAGTGGCAATGTCATCTAGTTTTGCTCATCTGAAAAGAAAAAGGCAGGCAACACTAGTTGGGACATGGACAGAAAAGTGGATAAGCAGCCAAAATGTTATTTTCAAAAGTATTTTGGAGCATCAGTTTTTTTCTTTTTTGTGACGTTTTTACGAATGTCATCGGGTGATGAAACTTTGCAGGCAATCAAAAGATTTTTCAATGTTTGACACACAAAAAAAATCAGAATTGTTTGAATTTATTTTCTATTTCTTTTACTGTCCACGCGAGCTCACATGAGCTCGGAATCAGAACAGCCGGGTCTTTTATTTTGTCTGCATTGTAATATGTTATTGTTTTACTTTCTTAGTGACCATTTGCGTGTTGTCTCCTCCTTTTTGCTAATTGCCATTTGTTGTGACGGCCGTCCTTTTTGTAAAGGAGGATAACACCCGATCTCTACATTGAGCGATGCACCCAGCAATATATATTATTTATTATTCAAAATTCAATAGCCGAACGATATCAATCCGAATAAAAACCCGAGGCCGCATGCCTCGCAACAGCTACTCCACTAGGCAGCCAATAACCCTATGATAAAATACAAACTCAAAACAAAAAATACATTACTCCCACACACGTGCGCCGATGATGGCGAGTCAAACCCAAGGTTGATCTCAAAAAATTCTCATCACCAAAGCCAAGCTTCAATCCATCACCTTCAACAAGGACGGCGGCACAGCCCGGTCAGATATCTTGTGTTTTCACCGGAGTGCGCAAGCCTGTCGTTGAAGCCGTCTCTACCACCACCCCTTGCATCTTTTTCTTTTTGAGGATCATCAATTGCGTCTCTTGTAGTCATACCACTACTTGAAGCAGTCCTCATTAACTACCCAAATCATCCATGTCCGCATGCAGAGCTCGAGTCGCAAGCATAGTGCAGTGCAATTGGGGATAGGGTAGCACATGCCGTGCATATATATACTTTACCGAAGCAGCAGCAGATCAGTACTGTATATGTGTTCATGTTCCATACAATGCATCCAAGGTGCTGTCAACAAAACTGTTGGTTGCTAATTGGATCGCCGGCCAGGTGCTCTGAATTGAAACACGTCTCTACTGTAAGTGAGCTTGTAGTACCTGTGTGCTGTGTGCACTGTGAATCTGTGTCTGGTTAATTATCGCACGGAGGACAGTTTGTCACGCATGTTTTCCCCCTATCTACTTACATAGGATAGGAAAGCCCAGTGTCGAAACCTCGAAGGGAATTTTAAGCCTTTGGGATTTGCTTCACGCCAAAGCTCTACGTTCGGTAACTAGCATGATCAGTACACAGTGCACGATTGCAATCGAGCAACATTCGCCGTTCCATTACGGAATCCAGATATGGTGATGCCAGGAGTAAAGCAAGGAACACTAATCATTAGCGCCCATGGACGGTGCCATCGTGCAGCCAGTGCGATTAGTGGGTGTGTAGTGCAGCGCTAACAAGGAAGGAATCAGTCACACACACATACACACAATCCATCCATGGCAAAAGCACATACGAGCCAATCCTTTCGGTCTTCAGTGTTCTGAGGCCATGTCAGCACGATGAACTGTCGCAACGGTGCATTCTCAGGGAGAACACTTGTACCTTAAAATTTTATCAAGGGATCATCTTATAATGCTACCGCCGTAATAAGCAAAATAAGATGCATAAAAGATAAACATCACATGCAATCAAAATATGTGACATGATATGGCATCATCATCTTGTGCCTTTAATCTCCATCTCCAAAGCACCGTCATGATTTTCATCGTCACCGGCTTAACACCTTGATCTCCATCGTAGCGTCGTGGTCGTCTTGCCAACAATTGCTTCTACAACTATCGCTAACCCATAGTGATAAAGTAAATCAATTACATGGCGTTTGCATTTTATACAATAAAGCGACAACCATAAGGTCTTGCCAGTTGCCGATAACTTTTACAAAACATGATCATCTCATACAATAACGTATATCGCATCATGTCTTGACCATATCACATCACAACATGCCCTGCAAAAACAAGTTAGACGTCCTCTACTTTGTTGTTGCAAGTTTTATGTGGCTGCTACGGGCTTCTAGCAAGAACCGTTCTTACCTACGCATCAAAACCACAACGGTGATTTATCAAGTTTGCTGTTTTATCCTTCAACAAGGACCGACCGCAGTTAAATTCGATTCAACTAAAGTTGGAGAAACAGAAATCCGCCAGCCACCTTTATGCAAAACTAGTTGCATGTCTGTCGGTGGAACCGGTCTCATGAACGTGGTCATGTAAGGTTGGTCCGGGCCGCTTCATCCAATAATACTGCCGAATCAAAATAAGACATTGGTGGTAAACTGTATGACGACCACCGCCCACAACTCTTTGTGTTCTACTCATGAATATCATCTATGCATAGACCTAGCTCGGATGCCACTATTGGGGAACGTAGCATATAATTTCAAAAAAATTCCTACGCTCACGCAAGATCTATCTAGGAGATGCATAGCAACGAGAGGGGAAGAGTGTGTCCACGTACCCTCGTCGATCGAAAGCGGAAGCGTTTGACAACGCGGTTGATGTAGTCGAACTTCTTCTCGTTCCGACCGATCAAGCACCGAACGTACGGCACCTCCGAGTTCTGCACACGTTCAGCTCAATGACGTCCCTCGAACTCTTGATCCAGCAAAGTATCGAGGGAGAGTTCCGTCAGCACGACGGCATGGTGATGGTGATGGTGAAGTGGTCCGCGCAGGGCTTCGCCTAAGCACTACGTGAATATGACCGGAGGCGTAAACTGTGGAGGGGGGCGCCGCACACGGCTAACAACTGTTGATGTGTGTTCTAGCGGTGCCCCCCTCATATATATAGGTTGGAGGGGACGAGAGGCAGCCAAGGGGGCGCCCCAAGTAGGAGGAATCCTACTTGGGCGCCTCCCAATTCGGCCTCCCCCCTTCCATATTCATTCGGAGGGGAAAGGAAGGAGGAGGGAAGAGGGAAGGAAGGGGGAGGCCGAATTGCTCCCCTTCCTTTCTCTCTTCCCCTCTTTCCTTCCCCCTTATTTTGGCCTACATGGGGCGCACTGATACGTCTCCAACGTATCTATAATTTTTGATTGTTCCATGCTATTATATTATCCATCTTGGATGTTTTATGGGCTTTACTATGCACTTTTATATTATTTTTGGGACTAACCTATTGACCCAGAGCCCAGTACCAGTTCCTGTTTTTTCCCTTGTTTCAGTGTTTCGAAGAAAAGGAATATCAAACGGAGTCGAAACGGAATGAAACCTTCTGGAGAAGTTATTTTTGGAAGGAAAGCAACCCGGGAGACTTGGAGTCCACGTCAAGAAAGCAACGAGGGAGGCACGAGGTAGGGGGCGCGCCCACCCCCCTGGGCGCGCCTTCCACCCTCGTGGGCCCCTCGTGGCTCCCCTGGCGTACTTCTTTCACCTATATATACCAGTATACCCTAAAACCTTCGGGGAATAGAAGAGATCGGGAGTTCCGCCGCCGCAAGCCTCTGTAGCCACCAAAAACCAATCGGGACCCTGTTCCGGCACCCTGCCGGAGGGGGGAAACCTCACCGGTGGCCATCTTCATCATCCCGGCGCTCTCCATTACGAGGAGGGAGTAGTCCACCCTCGGGGCTGAGGGTATGTACCAGTAGCTATGTGTTTGATCTCTCTCTCTCTCTCGTGTTCTTGATTTGGCACGATCTTGATGTATCGCGAGCTTTGCTATTATAGTTGGATCTTATGTTGCTTCTCCCCATCTACTCTCTTGTAATGGATTGAGTTTTCCCTTTGAAGTTATCTTATCGGATTGAGTCTTTAATGATTTGAGAACACTTGATGTATGTCTTGCCGTGCGTATCTGTGGTGACAATGGGATATCACGTGATTCACTTGATGTATGTTTTGGTGATCAACTTGCGGGTTCCGCCCATGAACTTATGCATAGGGGTTGGCACACGTTCTCATCTTGATTCTCCGGTAGAAACTTTGGGCCACTCTTTGAGGTTCTATGTGTTGGTTGAATAGATGAATCTGAGATTGTGTGATGCATATCGTATAATCATACCCACAGATACTTGAGGTGACATTGGAGTATCTAGGTGACATTAGGGTTTTGGTTGATTTGTGTCTTAAGGTGTTATTCTATTATGAACTCTAGGGTTGTTTGTGACACTTATAGGAATAGCCCAATGGATTGATTGGAAAGAATAACTTTGAGGTGGTTTCGTACCCTACCATAATCTCTTCGTTTATGCTCCGCTATTAGTGACTTTGGAGTGACTCTTTGTTGCATGTTGAGGGATAGTTATATGATCCAATTATGTTATTATTGTTGAGAGAACTTGCACTAGTGAAAGTATGAACCCTAGGCCTTGTTTCCTAGCATTGCAATACCGTTTACGCTCACTTTTATCATTAGTTACCTTGCTGTTTTTATATTTTCAGATTACAAAAACCTATATCTACCATCCATATTGCACTTGTATCACCATCTCTTCGCCGAACTAGTGCACCTATACAATTTACCATTGTATTGGGTGTGTTGGAGACACAAGAGACTCCCTGTTATTTGGTTGCAGGGTTGCTTGAGAGAGACCATCTTCATCCTACGCCTCCCACGGATTGATAAACCTTAGGTCATCCACTTGAGGGAAATTTGCTACTGTCCTACAAACCTCTGCACTTGGAGGCCCAACAACATCTACAAGAAGATGGTTGTGTAGTAGACATCACGCACCAGCCCCCTAGGGGCTGGTCTGTCCCCTTCTTGGCCCATTAGGCCCATGTAGTTGCCGGGGGGATGCCCGGAACCCCTTCCGGTGACCCGATATGTACCCGGTACCCCTAGAACACTTCCGGTGTCCGAATATCATCGCCCTGTATATGAATCCTTACCTCTCGACCATTTTGAGATGCCTCGTCATGTCCGTAATCTCATCCGGGACTCTGAACAACATTCGGTCACCAAATCACATAACTCATATAATATAAAATCGTCATCGGACATTAAGCGTGCGGACCCTACGGGTTCGAGAACTATGTAGACATGACTAAGACACCTCTCCGGTCAATAACCAATAGCGGAACCTGGATGCTCATGTTAGTTTCACATATTCTACAAAGATCTTTATTGGTCGTACCATAATGACAGCATACGTTATTCCCTTTGTCATCGGTATCTTACTTTCCCGAGATTCGATCATCGGTATCTTCATACCTAGTTCAATCTCGTTACCGGCAAGTCTCTTTACTCGTTCCGTAATACATCATCCCGCAACTAACTCATTAGTCACATTGCTTGCAAGGCTTATTATGATGTGCATTACTGAGAGGGCCCAGAGATACCTCTCCGATACTCGGAGTGACAAATCCTAATTTCGATCTATGCCAACCCAACAAACACCTTCGGAAATACATGTAGATAGCACACCATTTACATTTCCACACCCAATTACATTTCGACGGTTGATAGCACACAAGGTATTCCTCCGGTATCTGGGAGTTGCATAATCTCATAGTCGAAGAAATATGTATTTGACATGAAGAAAGCAATAGCAATAAAAATGAAAATCAACATGCTAAGCTAACAGATGGGGTCTTGTCCATCACATCATTCTCCTAATGATGTGATCCCGTTATCAAATGAGAACTCATGTCCATGGTTAGGAAACCTTAACTATCTTTGATCAATGAGCTAGTCAAGTAGAGGCTCACTAGGCACTCCGTGTTTTGTCTATGTATTCACACATGTATTAAGGTTTCCGGTTAATACGATTATAGCATAAATAATAAACATTTATCATGATATATAAGGAAATATAAAACAACAACTTTATATTGCCTCTAGGGCATATTTTCTTCAGAATCCGCCCGGCGGCCACGGCCCGCATGCTCCCTCGAGCCAGCAGAGCGTCGGGTCGCTAGCTGGCTTCTCGGCGTCCCCACACCCCTAGGGCTGCGTGCTCTCGCCTGGCTACGCCGACAGCGACGCGCACGGCGGGTTCAACCCCAACATCACCTTTCCACACCCAGCGCACCCCCTCACCCACGTTCGCCGGCATCCAGTACCCCCCGTACACCAACTCCCCACCGGCTTATGCATCCTCCCCGACGCCGCCTCTGCGCCATGGCGGGCTCTTCTCACAAGCCTCGTCATCGCATCTCGGCAACCCTGATGCGATGGAGACCGACATGGACGACATCATTGATACATCTCCGTCGTATCTACTTTTCCAAACACTTTTGCCCCTGTTTTGGACTCTAACTTGCATGATTTGAATGGAACTAACCCGGACTGACATTGTTTTCAGCAGAATTGCCATGGTGTTATCTTTGTGCAGAAACAAAAGTTCTCGGAATGACCTGAAACTTCACGGAGATTATTTTTGGAAATAATAAAAAATACTGGCGAAAGAATCAAGGCCAGGGGGCCCACACCCTTTCCACGAGGGTCGGGGGCATGCCCCCTGTCTTGTGGGCCCCTGGAGCTCTACCGTGTTCGGGGAGAAAAAAAAATCAGAGAGAAAGAATCATCATGTTTTACGATACGGAGACGCCACCAAGCCCTAATAAACTCTCTCGGGAGGGCTGATCTGGAGTCCGTTCGGGGCTCCGGAGAGGGGAATCCGTCGCCATCGTCATCATCAACCATCCTCCATCACCAATTTCATGATGCTCACCACCGTGCGTGAGTAATCCCATCGTAGGCTTGCTGGACGGTGATGGGTTGGATGAGATTTATCTTGTAATCGAGTTAGTTTTGTTAGGGTTTGATCCCTAGTATCCATTATGTTCTGGGATTGATGTTGCTATCACTTTGCTATGCTTAATGCTTGTCACTAGGGCCCGAGTGCCATGATTTCAGATATGAACCTATTATGTTTTCATGAATATATGTCAGTTCTTGATCCTATCTTGCAAGTCCATAGTCACCTACTATGTGTTATGATCCGGCAACCCCGAAGTGACAATAATCGGGACCACTCCCGGTGATGACCGTAGTTTGAGGAGCTCATCTATTCACTATGTGTTAATGCTTTGGTCCGGTACTCTATTAAAAGGAGGCCTTAATATCCCTTAGTTTCCGCTAGGACCCCGCTGCCAAGGGAGGGTAGGACAAAAGATGTCATGCAAGTTCTTCTCCATCACCGATCCAATGCCTACGAGCTTTTCACATATTGTTCTTCGCTTACTTACTTTTCCGTTGCTACTGTTACAATCACTTCAAAACCCAAAAATATCACTTTTGCTACCGTTACCATTACTTCCATACTACCTTGCTACTAAATACTTTGCTGCAGATACTAAGTTATCCAGGTGTGGTTGAATTGACAACTCAACTGCTAATACTTGAGAATATTCTTTGGCTCCCCTTGTGTCGAATCAATAAATTTGGTTGAATACTCTACCCTCGAAAACGGTTGCGATCCCCTATACTTGTGGGTTATCAAGACTATTTTCTGGCGCCGTTTCCAGGGAGCATAGCTCTATTCTTTGAGTCACTTGGGATTTATATCTGCTGGTCACTATGAAGAACTTGAAAGACATGAAAAAAATATCCCTCAACTACGAGGGGAGGTAAGGAACTGCCATCTAGCTCTGCACTTGATTCAGCTTCTGTTTTGAGTAAGCTTGCGACACCTAAACCTGCTTCTGCTATTAATTCTGATATGTCGCATGTTATTGATGATGCCACTTCTACTATGCATGATACGTATGATGAAACTACTTCTATGCTTGATACTACTGTGCCACTTGGTGAATTTCTTGACGAACAACTTGCTAGGGCTAGAGAGAATGAAATTATTGAAACTGATAATATTGATGAAAGTGATGATGAAGATTCTCCCCCTAGATATGAATTGCCTGTTGTGCCTGAGGGCTATGTTATGGATGAAGAAACTGCTAGAGACTTTCTTGCTTGCAATGATAGAAGTCATCTTAAGAAATTATTAGCTAAGCTGAAACAAAAAACTGTGAATGCTAGAATGAAATATGATCCTCCTTATGCTACTTCACCTATCTTTGTTACTGATAAGGATTATAATTCTCTGTCGACTCGGATATAATTACTTTGGTTGAATCTGATCCTTTCTATGGCTATGAATCTGAAACTGTTGTGGCACATCTTACTAAATTAAATGATATAGCCACCCTGTTCACTAATGATGAGAAAACTCGCTATTACTATATCCTTAAAATATTTCCGTTCTCATTAAAGGGTGATGCTAAGATATGGTTTAATTCTCTTGATCCTGGTTGTGTGCGTAGTCCCCAGGATATGATTTATTACTTCTCTGCTAAATATTTCCCTGCTCATAAGAAACAAGTTGCTTTAAGGGAAATATATAATTTTGTGCAAATTGAAGAAGAGAGTCTCCCACAAGCTTGTGGGAGGCTTCTCCAATTACTTAATGCTTTGCCTGATCATCCTCTTAAGAAAAATGAAATACTTGATATCTTTTATAATGGACTAACCGATGCTTCCAGAGACCACCTGGATAGTTGTGCTGGTTGTGTTTTCAGGGAAAGAACACCAGATGAAGCTGAAATTCTATTGAATAATATGTTGACAATTGAAAATAATTGGACACTTCCTGAACCAACTCCTAAGCCAACTCCGAAGAAAAGGGGTGTTCTATTTCTTAGTCCTGAAGATATGCAAGAGGCAAAGAAATCTATGAAAGAAAAAGGTATAAAAGATGAAGATGTTAAGAATTTACCTCCTGTTGAAGAAATACATGGTCTTAATTTACCGCCTGTTGAAGAAATACATGGTTTTAATCCATCACCTATTGAAGAAACACATGGTCTTGATAACCCGACACAGGTAGTAATGGTAAATTCTCTCTATAGTTTTGATGAAGGTGATATTCCTCGTTATAAGTCTGCTAGCCAATGCTTAGATGAGTTTGATAATTTTATTTTCAAACAAGAAAACTTCAATGCTTATGTTGGTAGACAATTAAAACACAATGCTTATATGATGGAACACTTGGGTGATTATATGTCTAAAGTTAAAGGTGAACTTAAACTCATTAGTAAACATGCTTCTATGGTTACCACTCAAGTAGAGCAAGTACTTAAAGCTCAGAATGATTTGCTCAATGAATTGAATAGTAAGAATAATGATTTTGCTGTTAGAGTGGCTACTAGAACTGGTAAAATGACTCGGGAACCTCTGTATCCTGAAGGTCACCCTAAGAGAATTGAGCAGGATTCTCAGAAAAATAATATTGATGCACCTAGTCCTTCTAAGAAGAAGAAAAAGAAAAATGATAGGACTTTGCATGATTCTAGTGAAGCTGTTGCTGACACACCTGAGAATCCTAATGATATTTCTATTTCTGATGCTGAAACACAATCTGGTGATGAACACGAACCTAGTGATAATGTTAATGATGATGTTCATGTTGATGCTCAACCTAGTAATAATAATGATGTAGAAATTGAACCTGCTGTTAATCTTGATAACCCACAATCAAAGAATCAACGTTATGATAAGAGAGACTTTGTTGCTAGGAAACACGGTAAGGAAAGAGAGCCATGGGTTCAGAAACCCATGCCCTTTCCACCTAAACCACCCAAGAAAAAGGATGATGAGGATTTTGAGCGCTTTGCTGAAATGATTAGACCTATCTTTTTGCATATGCGTTTGACTGATATGCTCAAAAAGAATCCTTATGCTAAGTATATGAAAGAAATTGTTACTAATAAAAGAAAGATACCGGAAGCTAAAATTTCCACCATGCTTGCTAATTACACTTTCAAGGGTGGAATACCTAAGAAACTTGGAGATCCAGGAGTACCCACTATACCATGCTCCATTAAAAGAATTTATGTTAGAACTGCTTTATGTGATCTTGGAGCCGGTGTTAGTGTTATGCCTCTCTCTTTATATCGTAGACTTGATTTGAATAAGTTGACACCTACTGAAATATCTTTGCAAATGGTCGTATCAACTGATATACCTGTCGGTATTTGTGAGGATGTGCCTGTTGTGGTTGCAAATGTTACTATTTTAACAGACTTTGTTATTCTTGATATTCCCGAGGACGATAGTATGTCTATTATTCTTGGAAGACCCTTTTTGAATACTGCAGGGGCTGTTATTGATTGCAACAAAGGCAATGTCACTTTTCATGTTAATGGCAATGATCATACGGTACACTTTCCGAGGAAACAACCTCAAGTTCATAGTATAAACTCTATTGGAAAAACTCCATCGATTATTTTTGGAGGTTTTGAATTTCCTCTACCTACTTTCAAAAAGAGATATGATATTCTTATTATTGGGGATGTGCATATCCCCGTTGAGGTAACATAATGTTATTCGAAATTTCTCCGGTTTCATGTTATTCGAAATGAGTTTGTTAACAAGACCTGATCAACCTTGTTAGTGGATTCCTTTTGATGAGCATGAGACGGATGAAGTTAGAAAGCACAACCTTCTGTACCCTCCTTTTACTTTCTGTTATTTAGTTGAAATAAAGGAAAATTAGTATATTCTGTCAGTTTTCTGAATTATCCGTGCAATAAAAAATACCCTGTCGTGGAATTGTCACGGCAGATGTCCTCGAGCTAGGACTTAGTCGTGGAGCCATCGCAGCTAGGAAGCTTAAAGGGGTTAAGCGGGACAAGGAACACGAGGGTTATACTGGTTCGGCCCCTTACGGTGAAGGTAAAAGCCTACGTCCAGTTTGAGGTGGTATTGATTAGGGTTTCGATAGCCAGGGAGCTAAACCGCTATGCCTGGCTCTCGATTAGATTGTTCTTGTCCCTAAACCGCTGCCGGGTCGTCCCTTTATATAGGGAGGCTGACGCCCTGTAGCTCTCAGAGTCCCGGCCGGCTCATAAGAGTGTCCGGCTCAGACTCTTAACTATTCTTGCTTTACACTACAAGTTCTACCATAATAATGATTGTAACTACGGGCCTTAAGCCATATCCGGGTCTTAAGCCCATCTTTGGCCCACCGTCTTTAAGCTTGGCGTCGGGCTTCTGGCAATGACCATTAGAGTAACCCGGATCTCCTGGCGGGTGACTCTAAGGTCTATATCCTCAACATTAGGCCCCAGATTGATTTGAGCCGGCTCATGTCAATCTTCAATTCCTTCGACAGAAAACCTCCGGCTTACAATTGTGTGAAGGCCATAACCCGGAGTGATGTCATCCTCTGGACTCCGGGTAATTCGCCGTGATGTCATCTTCCATTAAGCCCGTTTTTTACTCCGCCAGATCCGCAACGGATCTTTACCTTTACTGTCATCCCGAAAATCGAGGCATTTTGTGGGGAGATAACCACGCCGCGGTCTCCTTGATTCTCGCGCCCACTTTATGAGCTCTCCCTTATAGATAGGCCGGCCAGACGGGCCTTTCCGCCACCCTTCTTCCTCCTTGCGCCACTGCTCCTCTGCTCGAGCTCGAACTCTGCCGCCGCCGCCTCACCCCCGGTCTTCGTCAACCTCGGCTGCTGCATCACCCTGACTCGGTCCAGACAAACGGCGGCAACCTCCGCTCCTCTTCAGCATCGGTGAGTCCTCACTACTCCATAGGGCAGATCCGTACTAGGGCTTCATAGTTCTTCCTCTGTTCTTCGTAGTTCATCGCGGCCCGCAGTAGATTTGAATTTTACTGCCTCCTTTTGATCTTAGTATAGGGTAGAACTAGTGCGGCGGCTGTTTAGCATTCATCTCAAATCCAAGTAGGCCTCATTTTACTGCATAAGAGCCTTGTTCGAGCTTAAGAACTTCCTCGCGTCTGTTTCTAGGTCTAGAAACTTTTCTTTTTGCCCGACCATTTTGATCCAGAATAATTACTGCAATGTGTGAAACCTGTTTTACCACACTTAGTAAAAAACTGCAATCATTGAATCACGGCGGTTTACATTTCCGGTTTAAAGAAACCACGCGCCGTAGAATCTTCCGGCTTAAGGAAAACCATGCGCCATAAAATTTCCCGGCTCAGCTGTGATAAGGCCGTAGAAAATCAAATTACTCTCAATACCTCGACGGCTTAAATAACCCGATGCACTTAGGTGTATACCATTAGTCCCCTTCATAAGCCGCCACTTTGATATTGAACTGTAGATTTCCTCCGGCTTATAATTAATCCGGACGTTTTCCTTGTATCATAGACTGCCGACTTTCACCATGCCTCCCAAAGCTCCTAAAGCCTCCATCACTTGCAACTGGATGAGGTCCAACGTCACCAATGAGACCCTAGCAGATTTTGTCAAGTCTGGATATCTGCCCAAGAAGGACGTCATGTCCTACCGTGCCCCTGACCCGTCAGAAGAGAGACCACAGCCAAAGGACGGGGAGGTAGTGATTTTTGCGGATCATATGAGCCGGGGCTTCGCACCGCCCGGCTCAAAAATTTTCAGAGACGTTCTAAACTTCTTCGACCTGCGGCCTCAGGACATAGGACCCAACTCAGTGTCCAATATCTGCAACTTCCAAGTATTCTGCGAGGTTTACCTTGGAGAAGAACCTAGTCTGCTGCTCTTCAGAGAGCTTTTTTACTTGAACCGTCAGAATGAGTGCGCCAATGGGCCAAGTCTGGAGTTAGGTGGCATCTCCATCCAGCGGCGAAGGGACTGCCTTTTCCCATACGCAGAGCCGCCAAGCCACCCCAAAGATTGGAATCTGACGTGGTTCTACTGCCAAGACACGTCGCCGGCTGATGAAAGTCCGTTGCCCGGCTTTCGCCCCTCTCGTCTAGAGTCAACACACCCACTGTCTGACAAACTGACGCAAGCGGAACGCCAGCCTCTGCTCCCCACCATAAACAAGATCAAGGTTCTTTTGGGCAATGGTCTCAACGGAATCGATCTGGTCCGGGTCTGGATCTCCTGGCGGGTGATCCCATTGAGCCGCCGCCCCGGCTTAATGTGCAAGTACACGGGACGAAAGGATGACCCTCAGAGACACAGCCGCAACGATCTTCCGGAAGATGTTGCAGAGGAGACGACCAAGGCTCTTTTGAACGAGAGCCTGGCAGACTGCGGGAGGACCGGGTTAGCCCCCTTCTGCAAGACCAACCCAGCCCCAGCGGTAAGCCACTGATTTAAACATTTTATCTTTGTCCACAGATATCCTTCATCTGAATCTTTAAGAAATCATCATTGTATTTTTCAGGCTGACGACAAGTTCTGGCGGGTCAAGTATGACCATGACGCGGCCAAAAAGGCCAGAAAGGCGAAGAAAGCCGCCAAGAAAGCTGCTCTCCGTAAGAAGGGAAGTAGGCCCACTGCTTCGGAGCTGTTGCAGCTAAGTGACAGCTCCGAGTCTGAGGTAATTCCTAAACATGTAAGCTCTTGTTATACTTGTTGTTTATTTCTGTCCGCCTTATCCATGCTGTTTTTCAACAGGAGGATACCGGAGCCAGTAACCCGGTGGCTGAAGAGGTAACATTACTTTCCTCCGACTCAGAGCCCTTGCCAAGGCTGAAAACCCGAAGAGTAACCCGGAAAGTAAGCTTTTCCCATCCTTTAGCTTACCAAGATCCTCAATTTATTTTGAAGCGACAGGTTCATGAGAGCCGGCGGCATACCCGGACTAGCAAGGACACTGACCTCTCCTCCGGGTTACCTGATGCATCAAGGAAACGCCGGACCGAGGTGATCTCGAAATTGTACCCTTTTCATCCTTTTGCGGGTATTATCCGCCAACCGCTTAATTCTTCTGACTCAAATTATCAGGAGACTTCCCCTTCTTCCGGCGACTCTATGCAGTCGAATCTGCCGGCTTTCAAGACCGTGCCCGGGTAATGATAATCATCTCATGTTGTTCTGATCTTTACTCATACTTTTTGTACTAACCTTTGTTGTTTTTTCAGTGCCCAGGCAAAGCTCACCAAGAGGGCGAAGAAAACCAAGTCGGCCGGAGAGCCGGATTTGCCTGAACCGGAGGTGACGGTTCAAGAACCGCCAGCTGCCTCTGCCCCTGAAGCCACCGCTCCAATCGACAAGGCACCTGTAGAAGCTTCTGCTGACCCGGAGGCCTCCGGCTCGGCTCAGCCAACAAATGACCCGGACGTGGAAATCACCCGGACGGAATTTGTTGAGCCGGGGAGGCCTACGGCACTGGCCAAGTGCTCTGCCAAGGGGGAATTACTGCAGCCCCGCCGGGTCAGTCTGGATCTAACTGACTATGCCAACCTGAGCATCGGAGAGCTCGTCTCCGGCTACGTCAGCCAAGTGCACAAGAGCCGGGACGCAGAGATTGCTATGGTGACCCAGATCCAGCAGAAATCTGAGGTACTATCCTTCTGTCCTCTTACTTACTGCCTAGTTACCTTTACCATACTAGCCCCCAAGTCGACGACTTATGATTGAATATGTTGTAGACTTAGATTCCGACTTGCTTCCATGAACCGGTAATTTGTAGATAGGAACAATCGATACGCATTAGCCCCCAAGTGCCAAGTGTCTTTGCTTGGAAAACACTTGGGACTTATCGTCCAGCTTACTCGCATGAACCGGAAATTGGTAAATAGAAAAGTTGAACATGCATTAGCCCCCAAGTACTAAGTGTCTTTGCTTAGAAAACACTTGGGACTTTAAAGTTGTATAGTAACTATTCATGCCATAACTCGGACATTTATACAGGCTGCTGGCAAGAAGCTTGAGGCTGACCTCGCTGATCTCAAGAACCGGCTGAAGATGCAAGAGATGGAGACCCGGAAGGCAAATGCCAAGTTCGTGTCCAGCATCGCCGCGCAAGAGAAGCTGAAGACGGAGTTTGACGCTGAGCGGAAGGCGTGGGCCGAAGAAAAGGCCGCTTTGGTGAACCAGGCTGAACAGGCGGAGAAGGCTCTCTCCGAGAAGACCACTGAACTCTCCGGCCTAAAGCGCCAAGTGTCTCAAATGGTTGCTGCAATCTTCGGTAAGTCATCCGCCGGCTTTCATCCAGCTTAAAATTTTGATGCTTCATAACTCACCCTTGTCGGCGGCTTATTCTGTTCTATGAAACAGGTTCCAGAAGTGCCAACCTCAACCAGAGTGTGGTCACCAAGCTAAAGGCCGTGTACACCCTGGTGGAGCAACTCTACACCGGGTCACAGCGTGCCTTAGCCGTGGTGGCCTTATCCAACGAGGTTCCGACTCACCTGGTGGAGGTTCTTCGCCGGCTCGCCGTTCTGCCTCAACGCATCCAAGAGCTGCGACGGGCCTCTGCAAGATCCGGAGCGATCGCCGCGCTGAGCCGGGCCAAGGCTTTCCTGCCGGAGTTAGACCCGGCAGACATCGCCCTCGGCTATCCAAGTCTGAAGGAAGACGGCACGGCTTTCGACCAAAAAGACTTCGCCGCCTGCGTGAAGATCGTGCGCCCGGTGGCAACTCTTATTGGAAACGACACGGATCTGACCAAGTACCAGCCGGGTTATAATGCGGAAAATCAGAGGATTCCAACCCCTCGCTATGAAGCTCTGAGTTTAATTCCGCCGGCTCGTCAGCACACCTTCGCCCCGGAGATTGATCCGGCCGGGTTAATTGACGAGGAAGCCCAATTCGAAGCGCTGAGCGGCATCGACTGGAAGTCGTCGACTTTCCAGACCTTGGGAACAGCCGGCGGAGAAGAAAGGGATGAGCCGGAGACTTCAACCCAGCAAGCGCCTTAACTTCTGCAGACGGCTTACCAAACAATGCTCCACCCTTTTGGACTCGATGAGTCTTGTAATAGAGCAGGTCCAACACTTTATCTTTGCCGTGCCATCGTGCACGTATTGTATGCTGAAGTCTATTGAAGTTGTCTCTTTGATATTTCTCCGGGTTATTCATTCTCCTTAGTCTCCAATAGTTGCCTTGAACTATCTTGCATAAAAGGACAAATCACAAGTCTCTAGGCGGCTTACCGCGCTGAGAATCATAGGTTTGAGATATATAACCCGGATATGAATCAAAAAAGATTGACCCTCAGTCATGTCCTTAATATAGCCGTGATAACACACTTAGCGGCCTGCAAGCATATTCCCGGTTTAGATAACCCGGGTTATAAGGTTGGTACCTCAACTACGGTGTACCTGTCTGAATTATATCCATTGTGTTCAACTAACACTGTTAACCAAGTTTTAACCCGGGAAAGTGAGACCCGGCTGTACACACTTTGACGTAATCAGAAAAAACTTGCTATAAAGCAGAAGAACTTCGGGGCTTCCGGTTCGAATACGACCAGAGACCCGGCCCAAAGGGGTTAAGCTAAGATTCGGATACGATCATATAGCCCCCAGTGGGTGTGGCGATGCCAATCAAGAGGGTACCGACAGCTATGTTCTCTTTGGTTCGAATACGACCCATGTTTGAACAGGAAGCCCCCAAGTGATTTTAAGAATTGTTTAACGACGCTGATTCGAATACAATCCACGTCGGTTCTCAAAGGGGTTAAGCTATGATTCAAATATGATCAAAGAAAACCTCCCAATGAGCTCGGCACTTTGCCAATCAAATGGGTATCGACAGCTATGTTCTCTTTGGTTCGAATACGACCCATGTTTGAACAGGAAGCCCCCAAGTGACCTTATTACCAGCGGCTAGGTTCGAATACGATCATAAGCCGGATCCTCCTTCAAGTTATCATGTTATCTTGCAAAGAAAAGAAACACGTGCACATTTGGAGGAGAAAAAGAACAGAGGTCCTGCTTTATTGCTTATCATAATATATACATGGCTGAGAGAAATATGTGCATTATGAAAGCCGGTGGCTCAAGTGTAGTAAGGCCGGAGCTGAGCTACGTTCCACGGCCGACGGGTCTCTTCCTCCGACTTACGTGAATCTTTGTGCTCCCGAATGTCAATGAGGTAATACGACCCGTTGTGCAAGTTCTTGCTGACCACAAAGGGCCCTTCCCAAGGCGGGGATAGCTTGCGTGCATCTGTTTGATCCTGGATGAGCCGGAGCACGAGATCACCTTCCTGGAAGACCCGGGATTTAACCCGACGGCTATGATAACGGCGCAGGTCTTGTTGGTAAATCGCTGACCGGGCTGCTGCCACATCACGCTATTCGTCCAACAAGTCAAGAGCATCTTGGCGCGCCTGTTCATTATCTGCCTCAACGTAAGCCGCTACTCGTGGTGAGTCATGACGGATGTCACTCGGGAGGACTGCTTCTGCCCCGTAAACCATGAAAAAAGGCGTAAAACCTGTAGACCTGTTAGGAGTAGTGTTGATGCTCCATAACACGGAGGGAAACTCCTCCACCCAACAACCCGGCGTCCGTTGCAAAGGGACCAAAAGCCGGGGCTTGATGCCCTTCAGAATCTCCTGATTAGCTCTCTCAGCTTGACCATTGGATTAAGGATGAGCCACTGAGGAAACATCAAGTCGGATGTGCTCTCGTTGACAAAAATCTTCCATGGCGCCTTTGGAGAGATTGGTGCCATTGTCAGTAATAATGCTGTGCGGAAAACCAAAGCGAAAGATCACCTTTTTCATAAACTGAACTGCCGTGGCTGCATCGCACTTGCTAACTGGCTCCGCTTCAACCCACTTGGTAAACTTGTCAACTGCCACCAGAAGGTGGGTTTTCTTATCCTTGGACCTTTTGAAAGGGCCAACCATATCCAGCCCCCAGACCGCAAAGGGCCAAGTAATTGGGATCATCCTCAGCTCCTGAGCCGGCACATGAGCCCGTCGTGAGAACCCCTGGCAACCATCACATTTACTGACCAAGTCCTCTGCATCAGCATGAGCCGTCAGCCAATAAAAACCATGGCGAAAAGCCTTGGCCACAAGAGACTTTGAGCCGGCGTGATGGCCACAATCCCCTTCGTGAATCTCACGCAAGATCTCTTGACCTTCCTCAGGGGAGACACAACGCTGAAATGCTCCTGTAACACTGCGGTGATGCAACTCGCCATTGATAACAATCATTGACTTAGCCCGCCGGGTTATTTGTCTGGCCAAAGTTTCATCCTCAGGCAACTCCCCCCGGGTCATGTAAGCCAAATAAGGCATTGTCCAGTCCGGTATGACGTGGAGAGCCGCCACCAGTCGCGCCTCCGGGTCAGGGACAGCCAAGTCTTCCTCTGTAGGCAGCTTGACAGAAGGATTATATAGGACATCCAGGAAAGTATTAGGCGGCACCGGCTTTCGCTGAGAGCCTAGCCGGCTTAGAGCATCAGCCGCCTCGTTCTTCCTGCGATGAATGTGCTCCACTTGGTAGCCCTGAAAGTGCCCAGCAATGGTATCAACTTCACGGCGATAAGCCGCCATGAGAGGGTCCTTAGGGTCCCACGTGCCTGATACTTGTTGAGCCACCAAGTCCGAGTCACCGAAGCACCTTACCCGGCTTAAGCTCATCTCTTTAGCCATCCGAAGACCATGGAGCAAGGCCTCGTACTCAGCCGCGTTGTTAGTGCAAGGAAACAGCAACTGTAGCACATAATGGAACTTGTCACCCTTAGGGGAAGCCAACACGACTCCAGCCCCCGAGCCCTCCAACTGCCTGGACCCATCAAAGTGAATAGTCCAATATGTGTTATCCGGCTTCTGCTCGGGCACTTGTGATTCTGTCCAGTCATTGATGAAATCCACCAAGGCCTGAGATTTAATAGCGGTGCGCGGCACATACTTGAGATCATGAGGTCCCAGCTCTATAGCCCACTGAGCCACTCTCCCTGTGGCCTCTCTGTTTTGAATGATATCTCCAAGAGGGGCAGAACTGACCACAGTGATGGGATGACCCTGGAAATAATGCTTAAGTTTCCGGCTCGCCATGAACACACCATACACAAGCTTCTGCCAATGCAGATACCGCTGCTTGGACTCAATGAGCACTTCACTGACATAATAAACCGGCCGCTAAACCGGATGCTCCTTACCCTCCTCCTTGCGCTCCACCACCATAGCCACACTGACGGCTCGTGTGTTCGCCGCCACATATAATAATAAGGGCTCCTTATCAACCGGAGCAGCAAGGACTGGAGGCTCTGCCAGCTGTTTCTTCAAATCCTCAAAGGCAGTATTAGCTGCATCATTCCAGACGAAGCTATCAGTTTTCTTCATCAACTGGTATAATGGCATGGCCTTCTCACCCAAACGGCTTATAAACCGGCTTAAAGCAGCGATGCGACCCGCCAAACGCTGAACATCATTTATACACGCCGGCTTAGCCAGGGAGGTGATGGCCTTGATCTTCTCCGGGTTAGCTTCAATGCCTCTGTCAGAAACCAAAAAACCCAAGAGTTTGCCTGCAGGAACACCAAAGACACACTTGGCCGGGTTAAGCATCATCTTGTAGACCCGGAGATTATCAAAGGTTTCTCTCAAATCATCGATCAGGGTTTCCTCCTTTATGGACTTAACCACAATATCATCCACATAAGCATGAACATTGCGCCCAATCTGTTTATGAAGGCAGTTCTGCACGCAACGCTGATAAGTCGCCTGTGCACACTTGAGTCCAAAGGGCATGGACACATAGCAGAAGGCTCCAAAGGGAGTGATGAACGCCGTTTCTCCTGGTCCTTAACTGCCATCTTAATCTGATGATATCCGGAATAACCGTCCAGGAAACTTAAACCGCATAACCGGCCGTAGCATCAATAATTTGATCAATACGGGGAAGGGCAAAAGGATCAGCTGGACACGCTTTGTTCAAGTCCGTGTAGTCTACACACATCCGCCAAGTGCCGTTCTTCTTGAGTACGAGCACCGGGTTAGCTAACCACTCTTGGTGAAAGACTTCAACAATAAACCCGGCCGCCAAGAGCCGGGCCACCTCTTCACCAATAGCTTTCCGCCTCTCTTCATTAAACCGCCGAAGGAACTGCCTGACCGGCTTAAATTTCGGATCAACATTGAGAGTGTGCTTAGCGAGTTCCCTAGGTACACCTGGCATGTCAGAAGGTTTCCACGCGAAGATGTCCCTATTCTCACGGATGAACTCGATGAGCGCGCCTTCCTATTTTGGATCCAGATTTGCACTGATGCTAAACTGCTAAGATGAATCTCCTGGAACAAAATCAACAAGTTTAGTTTCATCAGCCGACTTAAATTTCATCGCCGGCTCATTTTCCGTAGTCGGCTTTTTCAGAGAGGTCATATCTGTTGGGTCAACATTGTCTTTGTAAAACTTCAACTCCTCTGTTGCACAAACAGATTCTGCATAAGCTGCATCGCCTTCCTCACATTCCAAGGCCACCTTCCGGCTGCCGTGAACCGTAATGGTCCCATTATGACCCGGCATCTTGAGCTGTAAATACACGTAACACGGCCGTGCCATGAACTTGGCGTAAGCCGGCCGCCCAAATATGGCATGGTATGGGCTTCTTATCTTGACCACCTCAAAGGTCAATTTCTCCACCCTGTAGTTGTTCTCATCTCCAGAGGCCACTTCCAATTCAATCTTGCCGACTGGATAAGCCGACTTACCTGGTACCACACCGTGGAAAATAGTGTTGGACTGGCTGAGGTTTTTATCAATCAACCCCATACGACGAAAAGTCTCATAATAGAGGATGTTGATGCTGCTGCCTCCATCCATGAGCACCTTAGTGAACTTATATCCTCCCACCTGAGGAGCCACCACTAGGGCCAAGTGACCCGGATTATCCACCCGTGGGGGGTGATCCTCCCTGCTCCATACTATAGGCTGCTCAGACCACCGCAAGTAGCGTGGAACCGCCGGCTCAACAGCGTTCACAGCCCTCTTATGAAGCTTCTGATCTCGCTTACACAGACTGGTGGTAAACACATGATATTGTCCACCACTAAGCTGCTTTGGATTGGTCTGATAACCCCCCTGCTGCTGTTGATGACCCTGGCTGGACTGTTGATGAAAGCCCCCTTGACCGTTCTGAGGACCAGGATTTGAGCCGCCGTCCGGGCCATGAAAACCGCCGGAGCCTGAGCCGCCGCCCGGGACATTGTAGTTCTTAAAGGCCTTCATGATTGCACAATCCTTCCATAGATGAGTCGCTGGCTTCTCTCTAGAGCCATGCCTTGGACAAGGCTCATTCAACAGCTGCTCCAGTGTCGGTCCTGACCCGCCGCCTCGGGGAGGGGGCCTCCCCTTGCGTCGCTGGTTATTACCGTGTGCGCTGGCGTTGGCTACAAACTCTAGGCTGCCATCAGCCTTGCGCTTGCCTCCTCCTTGGTTCCCCGGGTTATGCTGAGGACCCTTGCCATTGTCATTCTTCTTTCCCTTCCCTGCCCTTTCATCATCTGAAGGGGGATCCTTGGTACCATCAGAATCGGCGTACTTGACAAGAGCCGCCATTAGTGTACCCATATCACTGCAGTCACGCTTAAGCCACCCGAGTTTCATCTTCAGGGGCACAAAACGACAATTCTGCTCCAGCATTAAAACTGTTGAGCCGGCATCCATCTTGTCTGACGAGTGTATGATCTCCTTAACCCGGCGAACCCAATGTGTCGTAGACTCACCCTCCTGCTGCTTATAGTTAGTCAGATCCACAATTGACATAGACTGCCTACAGGTATCTTTGAAGTTTTGGATGAACCGGGCTTTCAGCTCAGCCCAAGACCCGATGGAATTCGGTGGTAGCCCTTTTAACCAAGTGCGGGCAGTCCCATCCAACATCATGGTGAAGTACTTGGCCATTGCCGTCTCACTGACCTCCAGTAGTTACATGGCCATCTCATAACTCTCGATCCAGGCTGCGGGTTGTAAGTCAGCCGTGTAGTTGGGCACCTTCCTAGGGCCTTTGAAGTCCTTGGGTAAACGTTCATTGCGGATAGCTGGCACTAAACAGGGGACACCTCCCATCCTGGTAGGGATACCCACGTCGACGGAAGTCGTCGGATAAGCCGGGGGGGTCTGGTAAGCTGTCAATTGAGGCACCTGCTCCGCCTCTTGCCGCGCTCTATCTTGGTCTGCTGCGTGACAGGCTCCGTTATAAGCCGGGCCATGGCCAGGGGGCGGGTCATGGCGTCGGACGTTACTTGAGCCGGTCGCTGAGACCATGTGCCTGCTGTAACTCGGGCTCCGGCCCGGACGAGGGGTCGAGTGGATCCTATCCCGGCTGTAGGAGTACGCCTCTTGCTGCGCTAGTGCCGTCTGAAGGAGTTCCCTGACCCGGCGGGTTTCAATAGCCGTCGGAGAGTCGCCGTCAACTGGGAGAGCCGCCAGCCGTGCTGCCGCAGCGACCATGTTCTCCAGCGGGTTATTATAATGACCCGGGGGTGTTGGCACATACTGAGGCGGGGCAGGGGGCACCTGGGGAGGCCCCATCACTCGTGGCTGAATAGGGGGCCTAGACCCGGGCGCTATGACCCCTGGCGGGTTACTAGACCCTGCACCTGGCGTGTTGAAGAGGTTGCGCGGATCGTAAACCGGCGGGAGCCGAGATTGGGTCTTTTGATGCCTCCTTCTCATGACCTCATTGGACGCGTTCTGATCCATCGTGAGTTGGAAGGACTGCGTCTGGATCAACTGAGTTTGGGCATCGAGAGCCGCCCTCTCCGCAGCAAGGTCCTCCTTAGCTTTTACTAGATCCAATTTTAACTGTGCCACCTCCGCATCATGCTGAGCTTGGTCCGCCGGGTCAACCGTGGCGGTTAACAGGGCCGTCATCTTGTCCGTGAGATCCATCAGTACCTGAGCCGGAGAAGGCACCGGGTTTCCCGCTCCAGCAGCGGGGTTCTGAACAGGCTGTGCACCGGTCATAAAGATTCCCACCCGGCTTGGCGGCTCAAATAGGTCCGGAATACTGTCACCATCGGAACAACCCATGAGCCTGCCATCTTGAAGTTGATACAACGAGTTTGACTCATCGATGGCCGACTCGCCGTTAGAGCCGGCGGCCGTCTCATCGCCAGATCCAGATCGATCAGAGAGTCCTCCGTGGATACACCCCACAAAGGCATGCCTTAAGGCAGGCCGGGCCCGGGCGGGTCGTGCACGCTGAGCCGTCTCGATGGGATCGGCGCAGAGATTCGGCTCAGGGCCCGGCTCACCAATCTTGCCAATGAAGACATGAATTCCATCGAAGGGGACCCGGTATCCGTACTCAATCGAGCCGGCGTCAGGGCCCCAGTTTGCATCGTCGATGTAGAGCTTGCCGCGACGACTCTTGGTCATTCGGCCCACAGCGTATCCCTTGAGCCCTTCGAAGCTGCCCTTCAAGAACTCAAATCCGCCGTGCGCTGGCCCCACGGTGGGCGCCAACTGTCGTGGAATTGTCACGGCAGATGTCCTCGAGCTAGGACTTAGTCGTGGAGCCATCGCAGCTAGGAAGCTTAAAGGGGTTAAGCGGGACAAGGAACACGAGGGTTATACTGGTTCGGCCCCTTACGGTGAAGGTAAAAGCCTACGTCCAGTTTGAGGTGGTATTGATTAGGGTTTCGATAACCAGGGAGCTAAACCGCTATGCCTGGCTCTCGATTAGATTGTTCTTGTCCCTAAACCGCTGCCGGGTCGTCCCTTTATATAGGGAGGCTGATGCCCTGCAGCTCTCAGAGTCCCGGCTGGCTCATAAGAGTGTCCGGCTCGGACTCTTAACTATTCTTGCTTTACACTACAAGTTCTACCATAACAATGATTGTAACTACGGGCCTTAAGCCATATCCGGGTCTTAAGCCCATCTTTGGCCCACCGTCTTTAAGCTTGGCGTCGGGCTTCTGGCAATGACCATTAGAGTAACCCAGATCTCCTGGCGGGTGACTCTAAGGTCTATATCCTCAACATACCCCGAAAATAAAAGTTCTCCAAATGCCCTGAAATTTAAATATGATTTTCTGGAATATTTGAGAACATCTGGCACTGAGAACACAGCAAGGGGATCAAGCATCTGGCCACGAGGGTCCAGGGCACGCCCACCCCCTGGGCGCGCCCCCTGCCTTGTGGGCCCACGGTGGCTCCCCTCCACTTATTCCTGCACCCACACACTCCTTCTTCCTCCCAAAAAAATCACCAACCAGCTCAAGCACGAGTTCTAGCTCATTTTGCTACGATTTTCGATCTCCTAGCTCAAAGCACCTCTCACAAAACTTCTTTGGGGGATTGTTCCTTGGTATGTGACTCCTCCAATGGTCCAATTAGTTTTTGTCTAGTGCTTCATTCATTGCAAATTTGTGCTGCCTAGGTGACCATGTTCTTGAGCTTGCATGTCAAATTTATATGGTTCCAAGTAGTTCTAATGCATGATATAGTCTCTAGGCACTTGTGGGAGTAGTTGCTATCAATTTTGTTGAGCTTGCTTCACTTTTATTTGAAGTTACTAAAATTTTCAGAAATTTTTCAGAGGAAGGAATATGTTTAGGAAAATGTACCAAGGTGGCCCTTCAAGGAAGCAAGGACCTAGGCTCGCAATGCGCGATCCCGACGATGAACCACCAAGGGACGCTCAAGTGCGGGCTTGTGAATGGCCTTCAGAGGACCTCATGGATCGAGCAGGAATCAAGGAAGAATTTGACGCATATGTGTGTAACGCTGATCTTGTGAGCTTCGAGGCAGATAAGTGCCGTCAGTACCACTATCTCACTGATTCCTTTGTGAGGAGGTTTGAATTTTCATCGTCACGCAATTCTCAAACTGTCATGTTTGATCTTTATGAAAATTCTTATACTATGGACTTAGAGGATTTCAATACTGCTTGTAAACTTCCACAATGGGGTAGTCCTAGTGAACCTCGCAAATCTGAATTTAGAGATTTTCTTGCTAGTATATCTGCGGGGGAATCTAGAGACATAGCACAAGCTACCATAGGGAGCATTCATTTTCCTGCTATACATTATTTTGCTCTCTCGTAGGTAGGTGCATAAATGGTAAGGATGAAGCATGTCACATGTGTTGGGGATATTACTACTGGGTGTAAACCGCCCAGGAGAGGCCGGGTTATCCCCATATGAGTTATTTATATTTGAAGCCCATGAAGACAAGGAGTGTGGCGCTTTACGAAGGCCCAGGGCCCAAAGGCGGATTAGGGCCTGTAGACATAAACTGCCATATCATATGTAACTTATGTTGTAAGATAAGAAAGGGTAGAAACCGAGCCGGACACGTTTATGAGCCGGCCTCGGGATTCTGTAAACGGCCGGGCGTCAACCTGTGTATATAAAGGGACGACCCGGCGGCGGTTTAGGAACAACAGACAACAACTCGAGAGCCAGGCATAGCGGATTCGCTCCCTGGTCATCGAAACCCTAGCAATTCCACAACAACTGGATTAGGCCTTACCTTCACCGCAAAGGGCCAAACCAGTATAAACTCTCTGTGTCCTTTGTCCGCTTTAACCCCTTTAAGCTAACCCGTCGCGATGGCTCCATGACTAAGTCCTTTCACTAGGACGTCTGCCGTGACAAAACCACGACAGTTGGCGCCCACCGTGGGGCTATCGCACGATGGTTTCGAGTTCTTAGAGGGCAGCTTCGAAGGGCTCAAGGGATACGCTGTGGGCCGCATGACCAAGAGTCGTCGCGGCAAGCTCTACATCGACAACCAAGGCTGGGGCCCCGAGGCTGGCTCAATGGAGTACGCGTACCGGGTCCCGTTCGGCGGTATTCATGTCTTCATTGGCAAGATTGGTGAGCCAGGCCCTGAGCCGGACATCTGCACTGACATCGTCGAAACGGCTCAATGTGCGAGACCTGCCCGGGCTCAGCCCGCTATGAAGCGTGCCTTCGTGGGAGTCATCCACAGAGCGGAATCTGAGGATTGATCGGCATCTGGTGGTGAAACCGTCGTTTACTCTGATGACAAGTCATCTACTGGAGAGACCGAGTCATTGTACCAGCTGCAAGATGGCCGGTTTGGGGGATGTTCCGATGGCGACAGTATTTTGGACCTCTCTGATCCACCGAGCCGGGTTGCGATCGTCATGGCCGGTACACAGCCTGCGCAGCACTCCTCGACTGCAGTGGCAATGGTTTCCGGATCAGCAGCGGCGACAGCAGCCGGGGTAGGAGGCCCTGCGCGACCGCCGGCTCAGGTGTTATCCGACTTATTTGACGCTTTGGCAGCGCTGCTGGCGGAAGTTAACCCGGCGAATCAGGATGAGCATAACGCGGAGATCGTGAAGGTGAAGGATCAGATAACTCAGGCCAAGGTAGACCTGGCAGCCGAGGATACCAGGATGGTCGCAGAGCGGGCCGAGTTGGAGGCACAGGCTTACCGGCTTATGTTGGATCAGAGCGCGTCAAACAATGTCATGAGGAGAAGGTACCGGTCTCACCTGCCTCCGGTTTATGAGGCCAGGAATTTTTTTAATATCCCAGTAGCAGGAACTAGTAATCAGCCAACGGTAAAACGGGTGGAGGCACCTGGCACGGGGGCGCCGGTTCAGCCACGTCCACTAGATCCGCCTCGTCAGAAAAACGTCCTGTCACAGCACGTCCCAACACCACCGGGTCATTACTCTAACCCGTTGGATAACATTGTTGCCGCCGCTTCACGATTGGCAGCTCTCCCGATCGAAGGCGAGTCCCCAGTAGCGGTCAAGACACGACAGGCTAGAGAGCTCCTTCAGACAGCCTTGACTCAGCAGCAGGCTTATTCATACAGCCGCGAGAGGATTCATTCCACTCCCCGCCCAAGCCGAAGTTGCAGCATGCATGTGGATGAACCGGCCGTGTCAAGCAGTGTGCGGAATCGTAATCCGCCTCGTGGCCATAACCCGGCGGGTGGCGGTGGTGATGCTCAGGACGTGGTGGATCGTGCTAGGGCACGTCGAGAGGCCGAGTTAGCGGCGCAGCACGCGGCCTGTCAGCTTACTCCGGTTCGTCCAACAACTTCGGTGGAACCAGGGGGTACCTCTAGTTCTTTGGGGGTGTCGTGTCTCGTCCCGGCGCTACGCAATGTACGGCTGCCCAAGGATTTCAAGGGCCCACGTAAAGTGCCGAATTACACTGCCGATTTATCCCCCGAGTCATGGGTCGAGAGCTATGAGATGGCAATGGAGATGCTGGATGTTGATGATGCGGCATGTGCTAAATACTTCACCATGATGTTGGAAGGGACAGCTCGCACTTGGTTGAAAAACTTACCAGCTAACTCCATTGGGTCATGGGCCGAGTTAAGGGCCCGGTTCATTCAGAATTTCAAAGAAACATGCAAACAGCCCATGTCAATTGTGGACTTAGCTGCCTGTGTCCAAGAGGAAGGGGAGTCAACAACCCATTGGGTGCGCCGAGTTTCAGAAATTTTGCATTCATCGGACCGCATCAACGCTGATACAGCAGTTTTAACGTTGGAAGGCAATTGCCGGTTTGCACCTCTGAAGTTAAAGTTGGGACGGCTCAAACGTCACTGCAATGACATGGGGATGCTTATGGTAGCTCTGGTGAAGTATGCCGACTCTGATAGTACCAAGGACCCTCAGTCTGACGATGACAAGACAGGAAAGGGAAAGAAGAGCTGCAGCACCAAAGGGCAGCAGCAGAACCCGGCGGGTCATGGAAACAGCGGTAAACGTAAAGCGGATAACAGTTTAGATTTTGTGGCTAATACCAACGCGCAGGATAATGGTCAGCGTCGTCAAGGTAAACCACCCCCGCGTGGTGGAGGATCAGCTCCCAATCCTGAACGCCTGTATCATCTGTTAAACCAGCCTTGCCCAAAGCACGGGTCGCGGGAAAAGCCAGCCACGCACCTCTGGAAGGATTGTTATATTATGCGGGAGTTCAAAAATTCAGATTTTTTTCGGTATGATCATGGACCGGCCAGCGGTTCAGGCCCCGTATCTCATGGGCCGGGTTATGGTGGAGGCAGTTCCGGTTTAGGATTTCACATTAATCAAAGCGGACATGGCAATAAAGGCAATCAGGGTAACCAGGGTGGTTATAATCATCAGGGGAATCAGCAGCAACAGCAGCAGTCGGGTTACCAGAGCAACCCAAAGTAGTTGAATAGTGGGCAGTACCATGTCTTCACCACGACCTGTGCAAGCGCGATCAGAAGCTTCACAAAAGGGCAGTGAACTCCGTTGAACCGGCGGTGCCCCGTTACTTGCGCTGGTCTGAACAGCCCATCGTGTGGAGTCGAGAGGATCATCCGCCCCAGGTTGATAATCCGGGTCATCTAGCATTGGTGGTGGCGCCTCAGGTCGGAGGGTATAAGTTCACCAAGGTACTCATGGATGGAGGGAGCAGTATCAATATCCTTCATTATGAAACCTTCCGTCGCATGGGGTTAACAGATAAAAATCTTAAACCGCCAAACACCATTTTTCATGGTGTGGTGCCTGGTAAATCGGCGTATCCAGTTGGTAAGATAGCTCTGGAGGTTGCTTTTGGAGATGAGCATGATTCGAGATCAGAAACATTGACTTTTGAAGTGGGTGGACATAAGGTATTAAAGGTAAATTTAAAAGTACAACTCACCCAGGAACTGTCTTGAAGGGTGGAAGTTGTGTGGCCGTTGACTCGCCAGAGATTGAATGAGGCGTTCCCTGATAATTCGAATCAGATGGATTAAGAGGCTGTCGGAAACAACCCGCCTTGGGGCAAGAAGTGTCAGGAATATAAGAGACCTCTGATCGACGTTTTTGGACCGGAGTGTTCGGTAAACCGGCGGAGGTAACTACCTGGCCGCTGTGCCGGGTTGTGCGACGAGCTTCATGTTGTTGCTTCTTAAAAAGAAAGTTTGGGTCCAAGTGAGCTAGGGGGTGACAAAATCTTACTTTCCGGTTTGCTTGACGGATTTTCTGTGTTGGCAGAGGATCTGAACCGGAGGAAAGAATAATTACCTCTACATCGCCAGCTTGGCTGCCTTCAGCGTCATCCTGGTAATAGTCATTGTCAATGAGGTGTATGAAAAACGAGCTAAGAGAGTCAAGTTCTACCTGTGAATCTGGATTTTCCAGATCATCATCAGCGTTTGGTTCACACGATTCAGCATTTTTCTTTTTGGCAGGACTCTTGATGGCCTTAGTCTTCACACGAGGTGTCTTCGCCGGTTTATCATGTGGCTTCTTCTTCCAGAACGGATCATCGCCCTGTCAAAGATGGACAAAATTTTGAGAGAGTATTTAAAAGGAGCAAGCTAAAACAAAACGTTATGTGATTCTTACAGTTGGCGGTTTATTGGAGACGCAGAAAGGACTTAACCCGGTCTTGCCACAGACAGCCTCCGGTTCATTCAGTATTTTCTTGACAGACTCAGTAACTTCAGCCTCTGTTAGCTGAATATCAATATGTCGTTGAGGATCTTTCAAACTCCCTGTGTACTCATACATTAAACCGGGGCACCGGCTTAAGGGCAGAATACTCCAGGATATCCAGCAGCGAACAAAGTCGACGCCTATTAAACCGTTCGCCATAAAGGCTCTGAGCTTTGAGAGTTGTGGTGCGTAGTTGGACCGTTCCTTTGTAGTCAGCCTTTGAGGGAATGGATGTGTGTTGCTAAGCCGGTGAGGACGATAACCCGGCAGAGGATTTTCATCAGTTGGAGACGTATCTCGGCAATAAAACCAAGTCTGATTCCAGTCCTTGGGGTGACTATGAAGCTTGGCGTGAGGGAAGCTGACATCTTTCCTCTTTTGAATAGCCATTCCACCAAGTTCAGTGTTGGGTCTGTCTGTAAACTCTGTACGACGGTTCAACTAGAAGAAATCCCTAAACAGTTCAACTGTGGGCTCCTCTTGAAGATAAGCCTCGCAAATTACTTGGAAATTGCAAACATTGGACACAGAGTTTGGGCCAATGTCTTGAGGATGGAGTTGGAAGCTAGCAAGTACATCTCGAAAGAATTTTGATCCGGGAGGGCTAAACCCTCGGCTCAGGTGGTCAACAAACACGACTACTTCTCCATCCTTGGGCTCGGGAGGATTTTGTGGACCGGGGACCCTCCAGTGGATAACTTCTTTCTTTGCTAAAGTGCCGGTTGCGACACAGCCCTCTAATTGCTCTTCTGTAACCCGGGAAGGGACCCAGTTACAAGCGTAAAATTGTTTTGCCATTTCAATGAAAAGCTGGAAAAAGATCAATGCCGGTTTAAGGTTCATGACGGACAAGTATAAAGCGACGCAAGATCAGAAGCATAAACAGAGGCATATGCACATTGTTAAACCGGAGTCTGACATTGTAAAACCGGAGTCTGACATTGGAGGAGTTACAAAGATAAACGAATCGGCGGTTTAAGAGGGGACTAATGGTACCTGCCGGATTATCATTTTCTAAAGTTAAACCGCCTATATTGGTATGGAAGGTACAAATCTAAAAAGTCTAAGTAAGGGAAAAACAAGTTTCACAGATTGATATAGTAATTTCAGATCTGCAGCATATCAGTAAAACAAAATATATTCAGACCTAAAATCCAGGTGTATAAGCAGTTCATCAGGTTTGGATGATTTTTTTTTCTATACAAAAAAGATATGTTATGGATGAAAAAGGGGATTATAACTGTGACTGCGCAAGGAAATGTCAGATCTGAGATCGTCGTTTACACTATGGAGATGAACAGAGAAGAACAAGCCTCGAGCTTCGAGGAACGCCGAAACCCTAATGGTGGATCTAGAGCAAGGGAAAGGAAAACTTACTGATGTTGACGGAGCAGCGGAGGAGCGTCGTGTTTCTCTGGTGCTTTTCAGGTTGATGCAGCGACCGGAGTTGAGGTCGAGGGCGGAGCTTGACGACGACGGCCGCGCGTGAGGGTCAGGTCGGCGCAAGGAGGAAGAAGAAGCAAAGAGGCATGAGGGAAATGAAAAGGACCCCCTGGTCTTATTTATAAGGCGAAGGGATAAGTGACAGGCGCAAAAATTGAGGAGCCCAAAAGTTGGATATGAGACAGAGCTGTCGCCTCGATTGTCGGAGGCTCATTAATGAAGGTGAGATATATACAATCTTTAATAACAGGTGACGTCATGGCGATTTATCATGATCCTGGAAGATGACGTCATTGCGGTTTACAAGATTTACGTGAAGGTGCTAAAGGAGGAATTTTCCTAAGTGTTGAAGGTTGAGTTGGGGATATAACTACTGGGTGTAAACCGGCCAGGAGAGGCCGGGTTATCCCCATAATGAGTTATTTATATTTGAAGCCCGTGAAGACAAGGAGTGTGGCGCTTTACGAAGGCCCAGGGCCCAAAGGCGGATTAGGGCCTGTAGACATAAACCGCCATATCATATGTAACTTATGTTGTAAGATAAGAAAGGGTAGAAACCGAGCCGGACACGTTTATGAGCCGGCGTCGGGATTCTGTAAACCGCCGGGCGTCAACCTATGTATATAAAGGGACTACCCGGCGGCGGTTTAGGAACAACAGACAACAACTCGAGAGCCAGGCATAGCGGATTCGCTCCCTGGTCATCGAAACCCTAGCAATTACACAACAACTGGATTAGGCCTTTACCTTCACCGCAAGGGGACGAACCAGTATAAACTCTCTGCGTCCTTTGTCCGCTTTAACCCCTTTAAGCTAACCCGTCGCGATGGCTCCACGACTAAGTCCTTTCACTAGGACATCTGCCGTAACAAAACCACGACAACATGTGTGTCCCCGACCTCAGTGTTCTCAGGAGTGCTGTATTAGGAGATCAACATTATAATTTGGGAGCCATTGTTGCACGTAGGTTGCATATTAATAGATTTAATGGAGATTTCTTTGGTGGACTTTATGCAACCCGTTTAGCTAATTTTCTTAATATACCCATACGTGAGGATGATATTGAGTTGCCTCCTGCTTATTTAGATTATGAGGCTATGGTTCGTCATCGTTTTATTGAGAGGAACGATCAGTTCCTCCAGTACCGACTAATCTTTGACAGACGATGCACCTATCACGTCGCTCTCCCTGCTTCTACTTTCTTTGACTTTCAGGCGAAGGGGAGATATTTCATAACCAGGGAGGAGGCGAACGAGTATGAGAGGAGGGCTGAGATAGCCCGCCTCCAAGCTGCAGCCCACGATGCAATAACTGTTGCATCTCAGTACGACCCCAACTATAACTTTGGATATCCGCCAGGCCATCCGTGGCAGTAGACCAACTTAGGCCAAAAGCCTAAGCTTGGGGGAGTACGTATCTCTCACCGACATTAGATTTATGTTCACACACTCATTGCTAGTTGTCGGTGCTAATACTTTTTCACTGTAATATCCATGCTAGTTTATTTTCTTTTTCTTGCTTTCTTCTTGTGTGTTTGAAAAACCTTAAGAAAAACAAAAAAAATAGTAGAAGCCTTTAGCTAGTTTACTTTTCTTGCTGTAGTAGTAATAATTAAAAGAAAAACCAAAAAAATATTTCCTGTTCTTCTTTTGCTTGTTGGGAGCTTTCCCGTGTAAATAGTTTTATTTCTTTTCTTTTCTTTGGGGGTCGATAGGAGATGACCATAATGAAAATGTTGAAGTGGCTCTTATATGCATTATTGTTGATTTAACCAAGAGCCTATATTGCCTTGTCTTTTCCTGTTTATTGAATGCTTGCAGATTCCATCTTAGTCCAATGCACGTGCACTATTATTATTATTCACATCATTCGGTCGTGCAAGTGAAAGGCAATTATGACGATATATGATGGACTGCTTGAGATGAGAGAAGCTGGTATGAACTCGACCTCTCTTGTTTTTGTAAATATGATTAGTTCATCGTTCCTGATTCAGCCAATTATGAATAAACATGTTTGTAATGACAATTAGAGATTATAGTTACTTATGACATGCTTAATTAGCTAGGAGCTTATAATGGTTTACCTTGCGTGCCAACATGCTATTAAAATGGTTGTGATGTGGTATGATGGGGTAGTATCCTCCTTTGAATGATTCAAGTGACTTGACTTGGCACATGTTCATGCATGTAGTTGAAACAAATCAACATAGCCTTCATGATATTTATGTTCATGGTGGATTATATCCTACTCATGCTTGCACTCAATGTTCATTAATTTTAATGCAAGTTCACGACTGTTGTCGCTCTCTAGTTGGTCGCTTCCCAGTCTTTGTCTAGCCTTCACTTGTACTAAGCAGGAATACTGCTTGTGCATCCAATTCCTTCAACCCCAAAGTTATGCCATATGAGTCCACTATACCATCCTATATGCGGTATCTACCTGAAGTTCCAAGTAATTTTGTATGTGCCAAACTCTAAACCTTCAAATGAAATTCTGTTTTGTATGCTCGAATAGCTCATGTATCAACTAGGGCTGTCTGTATCTTCCATGTTAGGTGGGTTATTCTCAAGAGGAGTGGACTCCGCTCCTCACTCACGAGAAAATGGCTGGTTACCGGGATGCCCAGTCCCATGCTTTATGCAAATCAAATCAAAATATTGCAAACAAAACTCCCCCGGGATTGTTGTTAGTTGGAGGCACCCGTTGTTTCGGACAAGCCATGGATTGATGTTTGTTGGTGGAGGGGGAGTATAAACTTTACCATTCTGTTTGGGAACCGCCTATAATGTGTGTAGCATGAAAGATATCGCCGTCTCTTGGTTGTTATTTTGACAATGAAAGTATACCGCTCAAAATATTATTTATCTCTATTTCAAAATCGAGCTCTGGCACCTCTACAAATCCCTGCTTCCCTCTGCGAAGGGCCTATCTATTTACTATTATGTTGAGTCATCACCCTCTTATTAAAAAGCACCAGCTGGAGAGCATCGTTGTCATTTGCATCCATTACTATTAATTTATATTGGGTATGACTATGACTGGATCTCTTTTAACATGAATTACAGTGTCTAGTCAGTCCTTGATCTTTAAAGGCACTCTGCATTTATGTTTTGCGGTCTCAGAAAGGGCTAGCGAGATACCATCTTATTATATCATATTATGATTGTTTTGAGAAAGTGTTGTCATCCGAGATTTATTATTATTGATCGCTAGTTGATTATGCCATTGACATGAGTAAAGATGAGACCTAAGAGTTATTGTGAATGTGGTTAGTTCATGATCTTTGCTGAAAACTTGAATGCTGGCTTTACATATTTACAACAACAAGAGCAAACAGAGTTTGTAAAAGTTAGGAAACCTTAACTAACTTTGATCAACAAGCTAGTCAAGTAGAGGCTCACTAGGCACTCAGTGTTTTGTCTATGTATTCACACATGTATTAAGGTTTCCGGTTAATACGATTATAGCATAAATAAATATTTATCATGATATATAAGGAAATATAAAATAACAACTTTATTATTGCCTCCAGGGCATATTTTCTTCAGAATCCGCCCGGCGGCCACGGCCTGCAAGCTCCCTGGAGCCAGCAGAGCGTTGGGTCGCCGGCTGGCTTCTCGGCGTCCCCACACCACTGGGGCTGCGCGCTCTCGCCTGGCTACGCCGACAGCGACGCACACGGCGGGTTCAACCCCAACATCACCTTTCCACACCCAGCACACCCCCTCACCCGCGTTCGCCGGCATCCAGTACCCCCCGTACACCAACTCCCCACCGGCTTATGCATCCTCCCCGACGCCGCCTCTGCGCCATGGCGGGCTCTTCTCACAAGCCTCGTCATCGCATCTCGGCAACCCTGATGCGACGGAGGCCGACATGGACGACATCATTGATACGTCTCCGTCGTATCTACTTTTCCAAACACTTTTGCCCCTGTTTTGGACTCTAACTTGCATGATTTGAATGGAACTAACCCGGACTGACGCTGTTTTCAGCAGAATTGTCATGGTGTTATCTTTGTGCAGAAACAAAAGTTCTCGGAATGACCTGAAACTTCACGGAGATTATTTTTGGAAATAATAAAAAATACTGGCGAAAGAATCAAGGCCAGGGGACCCACACCCTTTCCACGAGGGTGGGGGCGCGCCCCCTGCCTCGTGGGCCCCCTGGAGCTCCACCGACCTCAACTCCAACTCCATATATTCTGTTCGGGGAGAAAAAAATCAGAGAGAAAGATTCATCGCGTTTTACGATACGGAGCCGCCGCCAAGCCCTAAACTCTCTCGGGAGGGCTGATCTGGAGTCCGTTCGGGGCTCCGGAGAGGGGAATCCATCGCCATCGTCATCATCAACCATCCTCCATCACCAATTTCATGATGCTCACCGCCATGCGTGAGTAATTCCATCGTAGGCTTGCTGGACGGTGATGGATTGGATGAGAATTATCATGTAATCGAGTTAGTTTTGTTAGGGTTTGATTCCTAGTATCCACTATGTTCTCAGATTGATGTTGCTATGACTTTGCTATGCTTAATGCTTGTCACTAGGGCCCGAGGGCCATGATTTAAGATCTGAACCTATTATGTTTTTGCGAATATATGTGAGTTCTTGATCCTATCTTGCAAGTCTATAGTCACCTACTATGTGTTATGATCCGGCAACCCCGAAGTGACAATAATCGGGACCACTCCCGGTGATGACCGTAGTTTGAGGAGTTCATGTATTCACTATGTGTTAATGCTTTGGTCTGGTACTCTATTAAAAGAGGCCTTAATATCCCTTAGTTTCCGCTAGGACCCCGCTGCCACGGGAGGGTAGGACAAAAGATGGCGTGCAAGTTCTTTTCCATAAGCACGTATGACTACATTCGGAATACATGCCTACATTACATTGATGAATTGGAGCTAGTTCTGTGTCACCCTATGTTATAATTGTTACATAATGAACCGCATCCGGCATAATTCTCCATCACCGATCCAATGCCTACGAGCTTTTCACATATTGTTCTTCTCTTACTTACTTTTCCGTTGCTACTGTTACAATCACTACAAAACCCAAAAATATCACTTTTGCTACCGTTACCTTACTTCCGTACTACTTTGCTGCAGATACTAAGTTATCCAGGTGTGGTTGAATTGACAACTCAACTGCTAATACTTGAGAATATTCTTTGGCTCCCCTTGTGTCGAATCAATAAATTTGGGTTGAATACTCTTCCCTCGAAAACTGTTGCGATCCCCTATACTTGTGGGTTATCAATCATCACGACCGGCTCGGCCGCCGCCGCCTCGCCCGGGTTCAATGCCCAAGAAGATACAATGGACCTCAACGGCGACATGGACGACGAGCTCGACTACGGCGAGGAGGAGCCATAGGAGGAGGAGGAGCCGGCGGCTGCTCCGGCGAGGAGAGGGGAAAGAAGAAGCGTGCGGCCAGGACCAGCGAGCCGCGCGTCAAGTGGACGTCCAAAGAAGACGAGTTCCTCGCCGAAGCATGGAAGATCGTCTGTCTCGACCCGATCACCGGCACGAACCAGAGCGCTGACACGTTCTGGGAGCGCATCACGTCAGAGTTCGATGATCACAAACAGGTTGACCCGTACTTCGCCGGTGTCCACATGCAGCGCGGCTCGAAGGCCATGGAGAACCATTGGGGGCTCATCTAAACGGCGTGCAACAAATGGCATGGGATCGTCAAGGAGATAGTGGCTCACCCGGAGAGTGGCGCCAACATCGAGGATTAGGTATGCTGCCAGTCTCTCGCTCATTTTTCGCCGTGTGCGTCACCGACACTTGTTCCTCGGCGTAGATGGTCTGGATGTTTGCCATGTTTTGGCAGGACAGCGGCACCGACCAAGATTTCATGTACCTCCACATGTTCTCCCGGATCGAGAAGTGCGAGAAGTGGGCGGAAGTCCGGCGCACCCTCGCCAAGACCAAGGAGACGTGCAAGCCGGATACGCCGACGCCGGGCGCGGCCGACGGGCGCCCGGACGGCAACAAACGGGCCAAGTCGGCAAAGGACGCCGCGCCGGCTACCGCACGTCTGCAATAGTCCATCGAGCATTGCATTGCTGACGCCAAGACCCGGGCCGCCCAGAGGGAAGAGAAAATCGAGGCGCGATGGTCGGCGCTGATGACGAACAGCGTCGTCAAGCTCGATCTCCTCCGGATCAATGTCACCACAAAGAAGAGGAACACCGACCTGGCTTTCCTGATGGGGGGGGCATGGCGACGATGGACGAGCAGGTCAAGGCGTGGTACCTGGCGGAGCGTGGCCTCACCCTGAACCAGATGACGTCGACGGCGGCGTCATCTTCCACTCCGACCCCAACGCCGCCGCCAAGCCCGAGCGACGCCTCCGCGACGCCTAGCACAGAAGGCTCGCGGACGCCGACCAACCCGCGCATGCCGATTCCCGACAGTCCGACGCCAGCGGACGGCGCCTCCGTTTGATGACTTGCCTACCCGTCCTTCCTTTTGAACCCCGAACTTTTATGTTATTTGATCACAGAACTGTGGCATGGTGATCGCCTGATTTGTGATGCTGATCGCCGGACTTGTGGCGTTTTTTGGGTAGCGGAAAATATGAAGTTTGAATTTAAACGTCTTGAGGCTGGCCCCTGGGGGCGTGACTGGGGCCTAGGTCGTCCCAGCGCCTAAAAAGCGCCGGGTGATGGTCCGAAATAGCGCCGGCCGCTGCGCGGGGGGGCCGAACGAGTGGAGATGCTCTAAGTGAGCTTGTAGTACCTGTGTGCTGTGTGCACTGTGAGTCTCTGGCTGGACATTGTTAACTACCGCACGGAGGCCAGTTTTTCACGCATGTTTTTCCGCTCTCTACTTACATAGGGTAGGACAGCCCAGTGTCGAAATCTCGACGGGAATTTTCAGCCTTTGGGGTTTGCTTCACGCGGAAGCTCCATGTACGGTAACTAGCATGATCAGTACGCAGTGCCCGATCGCAATCGAGCAACATTCGCCGTTCCATTACAGAATCCAGATATGATGATGCCAGAAGTAAAGGAGGAAACACTAATCATTAGCGCCCAAAGCCAGCCAACACGCACCAACGCAACGTGGCTGTGCGATTAGTGGGTGTGCAGTGCAGCGCTAGCAAGGAAGTAATCGGTCACACACACAATCCATCCGTGGCAAAATCAGAGACGAGACAACTCTGGTCGCAATTTCTTGACCTCTAAGCCTCCACGCACATCAACTCCCATTCCCAATCAAATGCACCATGCATAGGACCCCGGACACCGGGGCGGCGGCCCCGGACGGCGAGGCGGCGCAGCCTCTGCGACAGGCGGCGTGCGCGGGATGTGACGGCCGGAGTCGTCAGCTGCTCGGGCGGCGCGGATCCGGCGGGTGGTGGTCGTGGCGCGGTCTTCCTCCGCTCCAGATCTGAAGGTCGAGCTCCTCCTCCTCCTCTGCTCACTCCTCCCCTCCGGCTGTGTCCGATCTGCAGCTTTTGCTGCCAGTTCCGGTGCTGGCGGGGTGCCGGTGGCATATCTCGAGTCCGGGGGAAACCCTTGGTCGGATCTCCGACCACGGCGGTGAGGGCGCGTGCGCGCATTGCCTTTCTTCCTTTGAGGCACCGCGGAGGTCTCCCGTATCCATCCCCGTCCCAGATCCCGGGTGAAAGCCCAAAACTCGTCTCGGGTTGGGCGGTGGCGGCGTCCTGCACGTCGTTCCCTCCTTGGAGGCGCCTCCTTGGGTTTGTCTGGTTCTACGGGTGAGTGGTGCCGAGATAGGAGAGTGCTCGTCGGCTGCGAGTCCAAGTAGAGGCTTCCCAAGCTTCGACTTTGGGTCCTTGCAGCTTGTTTCTTCGACAATCCTCCCAGTGGTTTTCCTTCTGCTCTCGGTGACCCCGGGCAGGTGCCAGTGCAGCTAGTGGTGTGCCTTCGACGTGGTGAGGACGGTGTGATATGCCTGCTCTGGGTTTCGACCGGCACCTGCTCTTGCTCTCGGGGGAGCGCCCAACGACCCGACGGTGCGGCGCCTTCGAGCCTAGGCGAGAGGATTGGGGTCCTCTTCGGCGTTGGAAGACAGGTTTCGTGATCCCAACCACACGAACCGGCTGCACGCAGTTCTTGCAGGCCTTTGGCTGATCCTTGACGCTACTCTTCTCCCTGGCTCTAGGTGCCGATGTGCAACGGGCTTCGACATTACTTGCAGATCTCTCATGTGTATATCTATGTGTGCAGTAGTGTGCGTTGCGTTGTAAACTGCTCTGTCAGCTCCCTTGTATCTTTCGGTCGCTCTTGCTTGGTGGCCTTGTGTAATCCTGACCGGTTGATGGCTTTGTTAATTCAAAGTCGGGCTCCCCTTGAGCCTTCGTTCTAAAAAAAATTATTCAATCGGATTGGATCGAGCAGACTCATATATCTGAGATGCCATACGTTGTCTCTTTGAAAATATAATAGTGGCACTGCACAGATCGGTCCTGATTTGCATGGCCCAACCAAAAAATTTGTGATATCTCTCGAGTCTTTGGGACATTGACTGACACAAAGGCCAGTCTTTGGGATTTGCATGCGCGCCAGACGGAAGCTTCCATGTGCCGGTACACAGGTGACAAGCCAACGGCCGTTTGGCAGCACTATGGTATCATGCCGTGTTTATCTACCATCACGAAACTTTGCGAGCAAGTCTCGTAACGCCGGCCGATCGCTGTCGCCCGAGATCGCATGCCTTCCTCAGAAAACGGTTCCACTTTAGATCCTTCCTATTCCTTTCTCTTCTTTTGTCGTTCTCTTTCCAGAGGCAGGAATGGGAGATGCGGTGCACCCATCCATCATCCTAGTATATATAGGAAACGTGGATTCATGAGTGAGTGATGACGATGACGTCAGTGTAAAGAAGAGAGGAAGAGGAAGATGGTGGAAAGAGGAGGGCCCAAGCTGCACGATAGCACCGTCCATGGGGAAAGATAAGAGGTTGATAGACCCACCACTTCATGTAATGTATATATGGTTTAGT